>NW_009952694.1:5624152-5641266 GCF_000747805.2 Chaetura pelagica
AGCAGGAAAACATTAAATACAGCACCTCCTGTAGCTGTGCTACCTACTGGCAAAGACTCAGCCATCTTAAAGGACACTTCATGTGCTACCTTGAGTACATCCTTGCAGTTTTCATTCAGAAAGCAAAGGACATGCAGTTCTGTGCTGCCATTGATGATTGTTTGGCAGAGTCAGTCAGAAGGTGAGAAAGCTGTGTTCTCTTGAGGCTTTGTTCACTTTTTTATACTAACTTTAGAATTAACCCCACCGTTATCTGACGCCTTATATGTACAGACAAACATGTATCCATTTAACTTAGTTATCTTAGGAGTTAGTGAAACTGATGACTAGTTCAGTAGGCATTTCTCTCACTGAATGCTTTATTAATTCCAAAGCTGTGACCAGATTCTTTATAAATTAAAGACAGTTTCAAAGTCTGTTATCAATTGGAAATAAAATCACAGCAATTGTTTTGAAAGACAATTAATGAATCCATTAAAAATGCCATTCTGGTGTTGGTCTTTTTAGCCCATTTTAAGGATCTAAGCAAACCAAGACTCATTTCCAAGTCAATTATTTCAAAATTATCATAACAGCCAGATAGATCTAAGTCAACAGCTCTAGTCCCTCTCCAGTTGAGACTGCTGCAATGGTAAAGGTAACCCAGCTAGCCATGTGGAAGGAGGTGGCTCACGCTGGGGGACTCTCAGAGGGTGATGATACCTTGCTTGGGCCTGGGCTGCTCTCACATAGTCCCAAGTTTCCAAAGGCAACTTTTCGACAAGGGAGTGAACTGCAGGTTCTTCAGAGCATTCCAGGAAGGACAATATGCTACTCTACCTACCAGTGCAGTCTGGCTTTATAAAAATACCTGGAGAAGATACCTATTCAAGGTATACAAACAGCCTTTAGGGCTTAGATAGAGGATTCAGTTATTGAGCTTTAAGAAGTCATGGCATATAATCTTAGCTTGATAATTAAACCAGTGCATGCTCCTGGCATGCAATAAATGCAAGGTCATTTGACTTAACCTAGGAGAAGACAGAGTTAAGTGGAATTACCCCATGTATGCTGCGGGCTAGCTGTGCACACAGCTCAGCAGATACACAGCAATTTGTTCAGTTGTGCTAAATGTTACTGTATGTACAAACCCCAATCCTGCCCTCTTGTGACAATATAATAGGAAAATGAGGTTTAGAAGCCCTAGGAATTTGATAAAGAAAACACAACCATTTAAAAAAACATTCACAACAGTGAAGTGCCCCTGGAAAGTGGGTTAATGCAGGATGTTCTGAGATATCCATGTAGACTCATACTGTAATGTATTTTACTTGCCTGCATGTAACTGTAATTAAAATTTTCAATTGGACATAGCTGCAATAGAAAATAATCTCAGAGGGACACAGCAGAAGGCAACACATCAGGTGCATTGCCTGCCTCTTCTGCAGACAATCGAGCTGAAAGTGCAAACCACACCATCCTACCATCACTCATGGCAAGGTTTTAAAAAAAGACAGGAGGATGCCAGTGAGGGAAGTTCCAAAAGCTCAGAGGTAGAGGAGATCTTGGAACTGGCCATACATCCCATTACAATATGTTGTTTCCTGAAACTTCATTTCAAGAAGCACACCAGGTATGCCCAAGGAGTATGCAAAATGGGCATGAAGCATTTATCTGCTATTGGTGTTGGAAAAGCTGTGGTATACATGGAAAAGGTCCTGACTTCTGACCAATAACTTCACTGTTACAGAAATGCTATGTGCCACAGAATAGCTTTGGCCTCTGTGGAAAGTGTAAGTCATGGTTTTTCCCTTACAATGTGATATAAGATGGTTTCCAGCTGCAGGGTATGGATGGAGTGTGGACATACAAGTAGAGATCTATTCCAGATCATTTTGAACTGATTCCTGATCACTTGGAGGAAGTTTCCAAAATGTGGTTACTGATCTAGTGAGCAGGGCATGTATTTCAACTCTCTTCACAACTCTGCCACAACAGCACACATGTATTCATGAAGCGTAACAGGATCACCCCAAACATCCTGAATAAAATCCCATGGCCATAACACGTTAAAGAAGCCCCTGTTCATGTCAGCATTTGATATCCTGATAGTCTCCATGCACAGAATAATTTTGGGGTCTGACTTTTTTCCTGCCACAGCAAGCCTCAGTGTCTGTGCTTCTTGTAACGTAATCTTGTTAATATTTGCACAAGTTCTACACCCTGGCTCGCCAATGCTTGATTTTTAATTTTTTTTATAGAGGAAGACCTCAAGCCTGCCAAACTTTTAGTGCTCACTGTCCTATTTAGTTCAATCATTCAATCACATTTCCTTTGCCTTTGTTTGCATGTTCTTGCAATAAGCACTGCAGTGGCAAACAAAGCAGCTCTTGTACATGTGCTGATCCACAGCCCTGTCATGACCTGGGGTGGGCAGAAGGGGAAGCACACTTGGACTCATTTGGTACATGGGCAAACAAAAAGCACTTGTGCACAATAGGCTCAGGGAAGTCTGGTAAGTTCTTGCAAGATGCAGTAAAAACCAATTCCTAAGAAGATTTTTTCAAGTTAAGGCAACACAGAGAGCTCTGGACTGTACCTCCAGAGATGCTCGTGTGAAACCCAGGTTAAGCACACAGCCAGTGCATGCACAGGAACTGTGAGTAATGAGGTGTGTGGCTCCACAGAACTGCCATGCTTCCTCCTGGAAATGTTTGACATATCCTATATTGACAGAGTACCTGAAGGGCAGCTGTATAATGTAACAATGTGGAAATGTCCAAAAGCAAAACAATTAAACAGTTCTGTGATATAGCAATTGGCCTCATATTCACTGGTCTGTACTGGGTGGTGTACAGCAACATGAGGTCAGCCAGTCTCCTAGTTTTTATCTAGTAAACCCAGGAAGAGAAGCAGAACACAAGCCTATTTGCAACCTTGACAATACAACACTGCAGTGAAGCTCATCCTACCAATTAATTTTTTATAAGCCAGGCAGTGGCTGGTGAAACCTTTTCATCCATATAAACCTAGCAGTAAAGTCCTGAAAATAATACATAATCACTTATAGACATGACAAAGCTCCACCAGTTCAACTGAAATCTCATTTTAAACCTGTTCTGTGTCTTCAACAGCCAAAATATAAAGCTCTATTCTCATATTGAAACATCCAAATTTTAGTGGAACAAACACCAGTCTGACTAAGCAGGTTTAGAGAGCACATATCGACTTAATTATTTTAGTTGTCTCCAACAGACAGACCTTAGGAATTTTCCCATTAGATATGATGACCTCATTGCAGCAGGGCTAGACTACAGTTCAGCAAATGTCATTAATTCCCTGCTTGGTTGGATGAACCATGGCTCCTTCATACTCTTCACACTCACCAGCGGGGAATATGTTACTGCTTCCTACTACAGCCTGATCTTCACAGGTTGGTTCTAAGCTGGAAGCAAAAAAACTCCTGTGTGAAGTGGAAGAAAGGGCTGAGCTGCACAAGTTCATGAGTTACACACACTGACTCTAGCAAGGCCCAAATCTGCTGCTGGCTCCATACCTCTGACACACAGAACTGAAAAACTGCAGACAAGCTAACATGGAGATGCGTCATCAGCTTCAGAGCAGAAAGCAAATACAGCAACTAAAGCCTCTTCACATTATAGCTTCTTCAGCAAATCTAGGCCAGCCCCAAGGTGCAGTACACTGCACTCATCTCAGCTCAAAAGGTCCTTGCAGCATGTGTTTGATGGGAGTACACCTGTCTACCCTGTGAAGAGATCTACTGCTCCTGTGAAAACAGGTATCATCTAGAGAGAGGAGGAGTTGTCCTGATGCACCAAGCTCACCAAATCATTTGGAAGAAACCTTTGGTTAACATCTAGTCCTGTCATGAAGCAGGACTGCTAGAAGATGTCAGCTGTGTCTTTGTCTAGCTTAGTCTTGGAAACTTCCAAGGATGGAAGTTCTATGGGCAACGTGTTTTCCTGCAGCACAGGTCTCCTAGAGAAGTTTTACCTGTGCCTAATCTGAATGTCCCAAGACATAGTAAATACTACTGGCCATAGCTGGCAGAAGACCAAGTTCTATTTAGGCTATTCTAAAAGTGGTAAGCATAAAATGAGCAAAAATAAGCTAACATTTGGAAACAGGCTCACAAGAACAGTATACAAATGCATTTCCCATGTTACCTGAAACTCAGCACTAACTACAGAAACTCCATCAGTCAGCAGAACTGAAGAAAGATTATGGGAGTCTGATACTCCCTCTGACAGAATAAAGCTGCATTAAAACAATCAAGAAGACATGAAACAACATCTGACTGCAAGCCCAGCTTTCACTGCACTCTCTGTTCAGTAGGGCAGTTTACTGAGCAGGAACTTCAATCTCTGATTATGGCCCCCCACTGATACTGCTCGGTTCTCCAAGGTAGTTACCAAGTGCAAATCAACTCACAGGGGGACACTTGCCTCCTCTAGTTCTAACTAGAAACTCAACATTAGTTAGGTGTATGAGGAGAGCTCAAACACATATAACTATCAGGAAACACCTACTACAGAGCACCAGACAAACAATCTGTGGAGCGAAGGGAGCCTTTCCTTTAGGAGATGCTTCTGGTTAGCTCAAGAGAAAGCTAAAGCACCAACACTCATGTACCTCATTTGGCTCTTTGCCCACATTCTTGCTAAAGCAAGGAACTAGTTTTGTTCTGGTCCATCATGTTCCAGGTTAACTCGCTGCATAATTTAGTGTAGCTGTCTTAAAAATCACACTTGTAACCACAGAATTAGGATTGGCAAGGACCTCTGGAGGTCATCTGGTCCATACCCCTGCTCAAAATAGGCCCAGCTTTGAACTTAGATCAGGTTGCTCAGGGAAAATTGTGACTGTCTCTGAAGGAGAAGGCCTCCCTGCAACCAACACATTATGAAGAACTTTTTCCTTACAGCTATTGTAACTCCACTGTTGCAGGTTGTACTCATTGCCTCTCAACTTTTTGCTGTGCTCCTCCAAGTAGAAGCAGTCTCTGTCTTCTCTTTAGCTACCCATTAGGCAGCTGAAGGCTACCTCCCTTAGATTTTTCTCCCCCAGCTGAATAAACTCAAGTCTTTTAGTCTCTTCTTGTATCTCGTGCTCCAGTCCTCCAGCCATCTTTGTCACAATTGGCTCCAGCTTGTCAACATCTTCCTTATACTGGTCAGCTGAAAAATAGACACAGGACTCCAGGCACAGCCTTGTACTTGCTGAATAGAGGGGAATAATCACTCCTCTCAACTTGCTGGATAAAATCCTATTAATGCAACCCAGTATGTGTTCAGCCTTCACTACTGCAAAGTCATAAGGCTGACTGATGTGCAAGTTTTCTATCAAGACCCCAGGTCCTTTTCAGCAGAACTGCTCTCTAGCCAGGTGGATTTGAGCTTATGCTTCTTTCAAAAATAACAGTAATTTTCCAACACCCCTTAGCAACATCACAACATCAGCATGCAGTTCTTAATTCAGGGGCAGTAAATACACCTCATGAGCACAGCAGAAAACAGATAGGTAGAGTGAACAAAGAGCAAATAGGTGCTACCAGAATCAAAGGAAGCAGAAGGGCCATATCCTTGCACCACAATCTCTAACCTGTGGGACAAAGAAAGTTCTCTGGTTCAGAAAAGACGCCAGAGAGTGAGGGGCAGGGAAAAGTCCTGAATTCAGCACTTCACATCATCTTCTCACTCAGAGTTTCAATGAACAGAGGGAGGAGGAGAAGAAACAGGATGTGTCCAGTCATGTCAGAGTGGCAGAAAATAGTGCAGCTACAAGAGAGGAGACCACAGCAGGGAACAGTAGGGAGAAAGGTGGCTCAGGAGCCCATTGTTTTCATCCAACTGTGCTCTTCCACCAGTAGGCCCTAAACATGTTTGCACTGCCCCAGGAAAACAGATCTACAACATTTTTCCTGAATCTAGTTCTCTACCTGGTTATACCAGCCTCCCTAATGTACATATAATCAGGTTTTATATATGACTTACTTGCTTTCTGGTACTATTTATTTTTTAATTCAGAGTATGTTTCTCTTTCCTGTAGGTGGTTTAGAGCAAATTTCACAGCTGTTAGGCTTTAAATAAAGTATCTGCTTTATTTAATTGTATTTTAAATTATTCACAATCTGTAGGTATGTCTCCTTCTCCCCTCCATCTGCTCTATTTGCCACTTTGTGGCACAAGATCCATTTTGTCCAGTACTGTAGCTGTGCCAGTCAAAGGTGCAATCAATGTTAGAACATTACTTCTGGCAATGGCCTAGGGCAGATACTTAAAGAAAGATGATTAGAGACAGACCAGGAACAGAATTACCATGTCCTTGGGGCACAGGGCTGATGCTTTGGAGATCTAACCAAAATGAGTCAAAACCCCTTTCCAGGTGGTAATATAAACCACAGTGTAGTTTGGATCATTTCCTCTCACTCCCTACCTTTGCCCTGGGCATGATTCCATTATTTTGCAATACTGTGAAATCCTCTGTCATGGTGATTCTTCCATTTTTATTTATTAACATATCAACACACTTGTTTATTATGGCTTCTAGTGATCTACTTGGCCTAGAAATCTTCCCTTACTTGTTTTTGGAGTTAGGTAGTATCTTTGCCACCTTTCCTTCCCCAGGATTTAAGTGAGATGTGATTTTGTGAAGAATGCAGACACAGTTATAAAACCTGGCTGCAGCATATGGTAAAACTTTCCAGGTATATGCTTAACCAGAGAAAGAAAGAGCCACTAAATACAGAAAATCATTTGGTGACCTTCTTATTTAAATATATCAAATCTTACATAACAGAAGTTGTCTTGCAAGGGGACCAGCATTCTGTAAGAATACGTCTTTGTGATATGAATCCACACATGCTTTTACAAGAGCTGTAGAACTATCTGCTGCCAACAGGTTTCAATAACATGGCAGAGTTTTAATGAAGAGTTGATAATTTTTAACAGTTTCTCTTTTTACGTTGCTCTGTCTTATACCGAATATCTGTGCAACAACAAAAAAATAATTTATTGTATCTATTTTGTTTATTCTGACCTTAAATACAACTAACATCCACTAATGCAAACTGAAAGAGCTTCATGACAGATATATTATTAAAATTCCAGTCTGAATAAACTATTTGGTAGGATTTGGCCAATCAGTACTGTATTAAAACAAAACCGATAATTAACAATATCCTATTGCTTAGAACTTATAATACAGTTTACATTTAGAAACACTGCAGAAACCATTATTTGTTTAATCAATTCATTGAGAATCTATAAAATTAGCTACATTAACTAATTAATTAATCAAGAAGCTATTAAAAACCTGACTGAAAGGATATAGATTGCTGCTAGAAATAACAATGCAATTGTAATGTTGTGGTGCAAAGATAAGAAATTCAGAGTTGGGAAACAACAGCTCATGGATCTATGAGGATTCACGTCCACAGATTTGAGAGACATCCTAAAGGTGTGTGACATGGCAAACCAGAAAAGAGCTAGAAGATGCTTTGTCAAAGTGGAAGTGGATTTTTGAAATGGCACCACTTTCAAACAAAAAAGAACAAGCTATGGCTGAGATTCTTCCTTGCAAGAAGTTCCCACCCTTAAGAAAATGTAGGAAAAATTAAGAGAAAACATACTTCTTTTTTATTTATTAGCCTCAATATCAGCTGCTACCTTTATTGTGAGTTCTCAGAGACCTACTAAGATAAGAACTAAAATGGGTATTTACCAATAAAGTAATCTCTGATGAGAGGAGGCTAATGGTTTTGCTCAATACATGTTGCTCAACTCAACTCAATGTTGATAATGACTCAACCCTGTCTACAAAGTCTTTGCAAGCTTTGCTGTTAGCCTGTAACATAACCTTCAGAAGCAGGGGGGACCAAGAGCTCCATCCAAATACAGATTAAATAGAAGAACAGTCACACTTCTCATCTCCACTGAGAGGCATGATGTGCAAGGGCCAAGCCCCAGAGGTGGGAACATAGTTTCCCCTGAGGACAGATGAGTTAGAGATCTGCTCACTCTTTACCTGTTCCTTATAAACACACCATCTATTTTACAACCCAAGCACCTTACCAAACTATACATCTTACAGAGCAGAACTGCAGCTAATTTCAGTAAGTTCTCTGATCTGATCCTTCTAATGGCTGGGTTTTTTACCCCACTTTGGCAAGGCCAAGCAGTAGCTGTGTTTCACTTGCTACTAGCACACACATGACTTTAAAGCTCGGAAAGTTGTGAGTGAAAGCAGCCATACGGATGACTGCCAGAAAGTTTTGTGCACAGGGTTGAACTACAGGCTGATTGGTCAGAATTCCCCATCTCCCAATCCTACAGTCATCCTCCTGAGGGGATATTGAATTGGAACAGCAGCACTACTGGCAGAGAAGAGATGTCCGAGACACTGTGGATCTGCTCCACCTAACGATTCCAGAACATGTCAGGCTACACCACTGTACTGGAGGTGAAGACAGCTGTGGGTGCCAATACAGGGCACTATACACTGTCATGGCAGTAGAAGAGCTGAAAGGAGTTTCCCATTCTTCCTAAACTGACCTGTGGTAAGATAAATTTTATGTAATGGGATCCTTAATCCCCTCCCCCCACTTTCTTATTCCAATTTGCACACACCCCCCCTTTCCTTATATTTTATTAAATTTCAATCTTTCTTTGGTAATAGCTAAAAAAACAGCAGATTATCTTAGCATATCATAGCATCACAGCACCTTGAAAGACAGACACATCAGCACAACTGAAGTAGGGAGGTGAGGAAGCTCTTATCAGGTATGGCCTTCCCTCATAAGGCAAATATATAGACAGAAAGAGCTCTTGCACAAGTGAAGAAAGGCATCAGTTTGCTAGGATCTTGAAGCAGAGTATTGGAGCAGCCTACACTTCAACTTAATTGGCATAAACTGAGGCAAATTATGGCAGTCAGTATCTCCAAGGATTAGCAACAGAAACAGATTACCCACACTGGCATGCAAGGCACAGTCTGGTCCCAATCCTTGCATCCTGTGAAGACTGTGCATATTGTACTGCAACTACAGATGATGCTTAAGGTTAAGGAATTAGGTGCCCGGGCTTCAACTTGTTGCAAAAAACGAACAGCATCTTTGTGACTCAATGTAGAACAAAGCCTAACATTTTCTATACAAAACCATTTTCTATTCCATTTCCAAATTGGAAAAAGAAAAGCCAATTCAGAAAAGCACAGATACAATGTCTTTTTAGTCTAGCTGTAGTAACTGTCCATATGGTGTAGTGCTGGTGAGGAATCTATCCTTTACCTGCTCACACAAGATTGGTAATTCTTTCTTTCACACTGTATGGCTCTGGCATCAACTCTGCTCCTCAGCAAAAGCCCAGTCTCCCTGACTGAGATCACTATTTATACTGGATGCCCATTAATTGCATTGCTTGGAATGATTTGCTGTGGGACTTCCTTTTTTTTTATCCTAGCTGCATTATGTCGTGATCTGATGATTGATTGGGCCCTGTGAGCAATCATGAGCCCAAGCCTATTGCTGCTAGCTTGATAGAGTGTATATCTCTATTTCATATTCAATAATGATGAATGGTCATGGCTTACATTTATATAGCACCTTTCATCCAGAAAGATCCCAAAGCGCTTTACAAATTGATTTACTGTGCAAACTATGGGGTTTATTCTCCGCTTCATAAGCTCGTATAAATCCCATTGAGTTACTTGCACTTCATCACAGTACTTGGTATTGCCCAAACAAAGCACAAGCACTCTTTATAATAGACCTAGGAGAGAGGCAGGGAACGCCTACTAAAATATGCAAGTGTTCAGATCCTCACTTTTATGTCTTATCCAAAAGGTAGAATCTTTAGCAGCAAAGCATCTACCGAATCCTGGGAAAGTGCCACTTTCTGCACTACTAACAGGGCTTCCAGCAACAAAGAGTTCCTTGGAGAGAACACCACCAAGGACGGAGCCTGCCTGCTCAGGTGACTGCACCTTCAGGCAGTAGCTGTTAAAAACAATCAGTTCCTTCTGTTTTTTAAAAAACAACCCACTATCAAACTTCTGTTTTCAATTGCTACTAGCAATTGAACGTCGAGCCATCAATATAGGAGGCTACATGGGTTTCTTCCAGGTTGCAGAAGAATGAAACAGGAGGAAGGCTCAAGCAACCTTTCAGGCAATAATTTTGAGCAAATATTTAGCCATGGCATAATGCTCTGCACTAATGTTTTGAAGCAAGCTACCTAGTTGCTTTCTCCTCTGTTTAACTTGGGGTGGGAAAGAAAACACACCAGGTATATGCCTGGCTTCAGCAACTGCCGTTGTTCCCCACCTTGATGACTAGCAAAAGAGAGTCCCAAATTTAGAATAGAGCCCTCATATCTTCCAAGCCTGAGGGATACAGAGTGAAGCAGTCATACATATGACTTCCAGTTTTTGACCACTGTTTTCTCTTTCTTGGTCTACCAGAATTACCATGCTGACATACTACAGCAGCAAGTATAGTTAAAAAATATCCCTCCTTTATTACATTATGGATTGTTTGCTAAATTCTTTATTGTCAGATCAAAAAAAGGAAGATGATAAAGGTTAAGACAGGAAAATAAATCCCTTCTTGAAGACACAAGTATTTTGAAAAATAAATCTAGCAGCAGGATTGACAGCATCAGCCTGAAAGGCCCCATGCAACTTGCATTCCTAGGGCAGGGAAGATCACACAGGAAACACAGAAGGATTTATCCCGCAGTTTCATGATATGTTCAAGCCAATTCTGCTGCAGTTGGTCCCTCAGTCATGCATACCCACCTCCTTTTTGGTCAGCTCTAGCAGCTGAATATCCTCTAGCAGTGAATATCCTGATCATTTGATCTCAGTGGAAGGTGGTTATGGTGATTATCATGACAAATGGGATGTTGAAGTACACAGAAGCCTTAGAAATTTCCTGTGGTATAGGTGGAGAGAATGTGACAAATGCATTGCTCATCAAGAGATGTAAAAACAGGGCACCCCAACAGCTCACCTAGGGCATGAAACCCCCACTAACTGCTCTGAAGACTGCTCTCCCACTCCAGTGAACAGGGCAACATTCCTTTTTTCCATTTGTCATTTAAATTTTAAGTGTGGACCTCAGTCATATTTAATGCAGAGCTGCATTTAACACAGGGTTTAAGTGATATTTTTTTTCTTGAACATCCCTAAATCTAACACAAACACTAAGAAATTTCTCTTCAAAATATCTGAATAGGACATTATGTTGTTAAAGAACCGCAAGGTGAGGGATACAGCCTAAAACCTACATCACATATTCTTTCATTTTAGGGAACCACTCCAGTGTGATGAAGGCCTATTTTATCAGCCTGGCTTCTTCAACTTTTGTGTGGTTACATTTCAGTTCACTTTTACTTCAATTTGAACTCTTCAATTTCATCTTTAACCAGAGCAGGGCACCAAAAGGCAACACGACACTAACCAACCCAGTGGCTCCTTATCACGGCTGTCCAATCCAACTGTTCAACAAGTAGTTGGAAAGATTTTAGGAGTTTTTTGTCCTTAAAAAACTTGCTAGCAATGACAGGACATTGCATCAACATTGAAGAACAGGTGAAAAGAAAGCAAGAAAGTAATTGTAAATTAAGAAAATTCCATCAAATTAGCAACAGGATCAGAGTTCATTTCCTGACAAAATAGCTTTCCACCTCACAAGAAATGCCAACATCAACAACATAAACTGGACTTCTACTGGCACTCAGCTGCAAAGCCAAGGACCAAAAAAATGCTGGAGGCTGAGATTCTCCTGATCTAGGAGGATCCCATCCCTCCATGGCAAGTGGCACATTCGTCAGGGCAGGGATGCCAGGGAAGTCTTCATCCCTTTCCAAAGCTTTGTTTATCCCAAGAATAAAGAGAAGGTTCTGAGAGACTGTCACATCCATCAGTTTACCCTTGTTCACCAGCACTGAGTTCACATCATATCAGCACTGTAAAAAAAAAAAAAGAAGGCGGCACAGGCAGCAGTTTTGGAAGTGAAAGCAAAAGCTTTTAAAAGCTTTGCAAGAATACAGTAGTGCTCAAAGTCCTTAAGTTTTATACACAGAAATAAGAAGAAAGCAATGTGGCATAAAACTTGCAAGATTCTTGGCCTTTGCAGGTAGATCAGTTTGGATAGAATATAACAGTGCTCAGCCCAGTGTGTACCAAAGTTCTCCACAATCAGCTCCACGAGCCCAAAACATCATTATATCTGCCTGACATGGAGCCTCCCGCTTAGCCAACAAACTTTCCATCCAGCATCTCCCCAGAGATGGTGTGACATGAGCCCACGACAGCCAGACCTACATGTCTGGAAGAGCCCTCTGAGCTGAACAGGATGTGACAGTACCCAGGACTGTCACTAAAGCAGGAAGAGAGTCCAAAAAAAAATAATTATATATATATATATATATGAATCAAGGCCTATGTTTTACAGGCACTTACTACAAAAGCAAGTAGAAAACTAACTGCATTCCTGGGGATTTTACCTTCCCAAAACAAGCAAGTGCCAGAGATCATGATTCCTATTTGTACAGGAAAACATATGATCCTTTTCAGGCTCCTAGTGTGGAGGAGCATGTTGAACCACACCATCCCCCTGCAGCCCTCCCTCTCTCTCATCCGCTGTAGATACACAAGGCTAAGTTGATGAGCTGTTCAGCTTAGTGTGAAATGTGTTACATTTTCCCCCCAGCTGCTTCCTGATTGCAGTATTTACTTTTAATCTCCTCTGCCTCAATGCCCGATAAAAACTTTGTCACATTAGATGGTGACAGATGGGAAAGAGAAGGGGGGGATCACTGCAAGGGAACGTCCTGGCTTCCCAATAATTTTTCACAACGCCAATTATGTCCTTCAGTGCTTTCCAGCATGTGCACCCATGTCAGCAGAGAAGGAAATAGAAAGGCATAAATAAAGACAAAACCAGGCACTGCGTAAAGCAGGGGGAGAGAGCACAAAAAAAAATAAATATATATATATATATATATGAATCAAGGCCTATGTTTTACAGGCACTTACTACAAAAGCAAGTAGAAAACTAACTGCATTCCTGGGGATTTTACCTTCCCAAAACAAGCAAGTGCCAGAGATCATGATTCCTATTTGTACAGGAAAACATATGATCCTTTTCAGGCTCCTAGTGTGGAGGAGCATGTTGAACCACACCATCCCCCTGCAGCCCTCCCTCTCTCTCATCCGCTGTAGATACACAAGGCTAAGTTGATGAGCTGTTCAGCTTAGTGTGAAATGTGTTACATTTTCCCCCCAGCTGCTTCCTGATTGCAGTATTTACTTTTAATCTCCTCTGCCTCAATGCCCGATAAAAACTTTGTCACATTAGATGGTGACAGATGGGAAAGAGAAGGGGGGGATCACTGCAAGGGAACGTCCTGGCTTCCCAATAATTTTTCACAACGCCAATTATGTCCTTCAGTGCTTTCCAGCATGTGCACCCATGTCAGCAGAGAAGGAAATAGAAAGGCATAAATAAAGACAAAACCAGGCACTGCGTGGTTTTAATCTGCACAATAACATTTCTCATTTGGGTGAAATATTGTTGGATTCTCTCCTGTGCTGGAAATGGAGACACACACACATATACACAGAGACACAGATGCACAGAGTTCTCATCTGCTTTCCTTATGCACACTACCTATGGGTACTACCCATCCTCACAAGCAGCTCTTTGGCATTGTAAACAGAAAAGTGCAGGTTTCTCCTGCTTTCTGAAAAGTAAGCTAAAATCTTGTGCTCTTTAATCCATCCACCACTGACTAAATAGGGGCAATGAGAGGATTCTAACCTTTAGAGTATCAAAACAGGTCTTAGAAAGTTTAAGAACATGACATCCTAAGTGCTTGAGGCTGCTGGCAAAGGTCAGCTTCCAAGCCTAATCCTGGCTGACACTACACTTGCCACCATTAGATGTTCCATCCAAGGTCGTGGGTTAGAAAGAAAAGTTTCTCTAATCTGAGTTACTTCTTGCGTAGGTCTCCAGGCGAATTGAAATGCATCAGTAACAACCTGTGTTGGTTGCATGCAGCAAAAGCTGAAGGTAATCATGGAAGCAATGGGAGAAGGTGCCAGGAGGAAGGCAAGAGACAGCTTTGACCTGGGCTGGGGTTTAGATGGTCCTATCAGAACAAAAAAAAATTACTTTTTGTTTGACCTTGCTATATTTAAGGCAAAGACTGTTAGTAATAAGTTCTTTACCTGTATATTTGTTGTGATGACAACGGCGAACTAGTAACAGAAATATTATGGTTTCGGACAGACTGTCTTCATGGTTGTGCAAAACCAGAATTCAGCATTTGTGTCTACATTTCCATGCCTGTCAGTATGGACATATTATAGGCAGGTTTACAGAACTGATTACGCCAATGAAACTCCCCCAGAAGCTCAACTACAATGGACTCAGCATGATATTACAATGGCAGAGAAAAATGCCCTTTTCCCTGCAGACAGACCCAGCTATCAGAAGAACTTGTTGACTGAAAAGACAATTGCTTCACTGTGATACCCTATCCTTGGGTGAGGTTTTTTGTCTCTTCCTGTTTTCAGAAATCTGTTGACCCCAATAACTTGTGTTGAACTAGCTAATTAAAAAAAAAAAAAGATGTAGATGTATCCCCATTATTTGTCTTCATCTAGTCACCAGATTAGTTACTCAGCAAGGTAATATTCTCAGCTCTTCATGGCAATATTTTTGCAAACTAAATGAAGGTGTTTCTTCAAAGAAAGAAAAATTGCAGACATCTACTTTCCTAATGTAACTGGAGCAAGAAGTTGTGTTTTTTTCATTGACAGAAGAACTAATCACATTTTCTTTCTCTGATTCTCCCTAGAGATGGTAAATTAATTTTACTTTAATTTGTTCTCATCTGCAAGTTATGTTAAAGGGTGGGACTGTCCTAGGAATAAGAGGCGCAAGAAACATTTTCCTACAAAAGTTTTGGTTTCCTTCCAATTGAGAGGGATAGTAAGCTCATATGCCAAGGTTTCTTCCTCTTCTTTCATCCCATGTTTATCAAGCAACATTCATGCTACAGTTTCTCATCCCAGTTTAGCTGCCTTATCTTTCACACTTCAGCAAAACATGATCAAAAATTTTTTTGCCCACCTATGTTAGAGCTTACGCTTAGACCAAGACTACTAAGCACAAGAATTACTCTGTTTTCCTGTTTAGAAGTACATACATTTTCATGTTCCTCCATAAAAATATAAACCAGACTTCATTTTGGCACAATAAATTCCCTGATGATGGGAGAAAAAGAATTGCCAGATATTCAGTGACTCCATAGCCATGCACCAGGAAGACACCACATACCATTTCATTAACTTCAGTCTCTAAAGGAAAGACATGAGCTCAATCTCAACACACACTCAGCTTTTCTCTGCCCTGACTTTCTCAGTGAACATCAGTTTCTTCAGGGAAAACTAGAGCTCCCCAAAATAACAGAAAATTCTCTTGGATCCTTCTAACTACATGGTCCAGCACAGTGATGTAAGGAAGCAGGGCAAGCTAACCTTCCAAGTCAAAGATCTGACTCTCTGTTCAACACAAAGCATTGCGGATTGTATGAACAAGATGGTCACTATATTACAGAATATAAACCTCTAGGACATGTCTTGCTTGCAAGAACAGTTCTTCCAGCAAACTGTTCTTGAAGGAAAACAATATAGAGGACCTAATTCATCAGCTGGCAACCCAGTCAGTTGTCCAAGAAATACCTATGTCACATTTAAGGGGTATTCAGGAATTAACAAGCATGCATTTTCTTTGCCTGCTGTACGAATGTGTGCAGCACTTAAACCTGCAGCTTCTCTGAGAGCTTGTATTTGTACCTGGCAAGATGCTTGGCAAGGTGCTTGTCAGCAATGGTTCAAGAATATAGATTACACTATTTTTAATAGTCCAGCGAATCCCAGCATCTGTCCACAAACATCACACTGAGATTTGCAGAGGCCTATGGAGGTTAGATAACAATTCCCAAACCATCTTCCCTTCGGTAATTTTGAACAGTCCATCCCCAGTTTGCATACAAGTAAACATTGTCTGATCCTTGCAATCTCAAAATCACAGGATCTTTACCATGGTGCTGTGTGAGGTCCCATGTTTCTCAGCACTCACCCAGCCCCAAGGCTCCCGCTGCACTCAGCTGCTGCAGGACCAGCCACAGCAGGGACATGCAGAGTGCAGCCAGCTGGGCAGGACATGGGACAGCACTGACTCTTGTTGAGTCGGGCTCAGTTCCAGACCTTCTGTGAAAATTGAGTGGTAGGGGCTCAGAGTACATGAGTACTCAAACCAGCACTTCCAGTCAGCCATTCATGTTCATGACTTATGTGGGGAAGAAGAATCACCATTTCCCACATAAATCATACTATAAAAACATTTTAGCTGGACTAATGAACAGGCATTAGTATGTGGACACCATTACTAGAATTGCTGTGAAAGTCTTTAATAAGCGAAATTCCTCAGGAAATTCTGTTGATTTGAAGGATAATAATAGATGTCTACAAAGCATTTGTAAGACAGATGGGTGACAATAACTCCTATTTATTCAACTTTACCAAGAAGGTTTAGGGCTGTATTCAGTACTGCCCCCTTGCATGTCAGAACATAGGAAAACCAGAGTCCAAACAAGGTTTCTGAATCTGCTGAAGGGACTAACTAGAGGCTTTGAAGAGCACTTGGAAACACACAATAACTGTGACCAGGGCAATAGGGAAAAAAAAGAATGAAGGGGAAAAAAACTTCAACAACAACAAAACTCCACCACAAAAAGTTTTTATAGAAATTCTGGTGGAAAACTGATGTGAAGCAACAACTCCCAACTGCAAGGTCACTGTATCCAGTGATCCTTAGATCACATCAGCAGACAGAAGCATCAGAACTAGACCTATGTACAACTTATCACCTCCTACTGAACAGAAGGAAACAGCACAGGAAACAACTGGATATGGTCTGTGGATCTCAGGCGACCAGTGAACCACAGCTGAGTAGGAGGGGGCTGCTATGACATGGGCTCAGCTGAAAGACAGCACCTTGTGCCTGCACAACTCACAAGCAGCAAACCCACAGGATTCAGCAG
>NW_009952694.1:5641407-5675830 GCF_000747805.2 Chaetura pelagica
AGCAGGATACAGCACTGAGCTCACTCAGACAAGCAGGTCTGAAACATTAAGCATTAGGATCTAGGACCTCCACCTCTCACCTTCAGGTAAGAAAGAAAACCCACCTCTTTCAAGAAGCCTCAGAAGTAAGTTTTGACCACACATTTTTTTTGTCCTCAGCTACTTAACATGTGAAATTGAGCCCTGTGGAAGCAAAACAGGGGACCCTTTTTGCTTCTTAGGGTTTGTGAAGGCAAGGGTAGTGGGTTTCAGAAAGATTATCTCACAGTTCAAACTCATTAATGAAAAAAATAAATTAACCAAGCTCATTTTTCAGGGAATTCTTGTGTAAACTGGAATTTTTCCAGTCTGTGAACCCCACACTGTGCTAACCCATAAATCACAGCAAGCAGGTTGTCTGTATAGTAAGAGCAGCCACGTTTGGAGACGGAGAAGGGGGAGAAACCAGCATATGTTCATGGAGAAAAAAACATAAAAGCAAAACAAGAAAAAAGAATACCTTCCTTGCCTACCATTGGAACAAAATAAAAGGTTTGGCCTCAGGCACTGGAACATACGCTGTCTGCAAAGCGGCCCCCAAACCAGGGGAAGGCACCTGAAACAGGTCAGCTTTTAATTGAATACAATATTAATTACTGCGTACACCATTAACGGTTTGTGGGATTTGACTAATTAATGTAATAGTTTCTGAGTCACGCTCATTAAATATGAAAATTACGCCGGTGAAAGGTATTGGTTTCATTATCAATCTTGTATGGACAGGAGCGGGGGTGGGGAGAGGGTGCAGTGGAAAGATTCCCACCCCAAGTTATTGTGTTGTTAGCTCTCTCCTTCTGGAATGGTTTCAGGTGGGCAGAAGGAAGAGCCAAAGTGAAAGAGGCAAAGAGAACAGGAAGCACTGCCTAGAGTCATGAACTAGTGGCTGCAAGTCAGGATCCAAAAGCTCTCCAGGTCAGAGTGAACGTACACTGCTGCTTAGTTGATAGAGCAAGCTTGTCTCCATGTATCTCCAACTAATTGTTGCCAGTTCTCATCATAATGCTTAGTTTCCTTTACTCCTTGCACCAAGAATAATGGGAGAGGCCAATGTCATATGGGGTATTTAATTCATTAACCCATGTAAAGCACACTACCATTCCTTCATGAAAAACTACAGGAAAGGTAACTATCACTGTTAAAAGTCAGCTCCAGAGCATAATTCTGTGCTAATGACAGGTGGAGGTGCACTGCCATGGGACAGACCCCTTGTATGGGGCAAAAGAGTTACAGAGGGAGCAGAGATGTTATAACTAATTTCTACCCAGCAATCTAGGTGTTATGGCTTGAGGGGGCACAGGCTAGTTTTATGGTATCAGTATGAGGACCTAGAGAGAGGGTGTTGTTTAAGACACTGAGGGATTCAGGGGGCAGAACAGAGAGGAGTCAGTGTTCCCTCTCAGCTCCTGCCATGCCCTATAAAAGCCAGGAGGGCATGAAGTCTGTTCCTTCTTGCTTCTTCCTTCCTCCTTTTGCTTGGACATCTTGGAGAGAGGCTCCTGCTCACTACATGCTCTGCAGGATCTGAATCTATCAAATGTCGGGAAGAGCCATGGATCCCTTTTCTGAGTCAGCTTTGCTGCAAGGAACTTTTGGACTTTTATATCAGTGACCATTGAAATTGGGGTTTGTGCATGTTTATTTTTCATTATTATCCCACATGTTAATATTCCTTTCCTGTTCTGTTAAACCTGTTCTAGTTTAACATTTCAGCCTTTAAACCTCTCTTCCTTACTCCTTTTTTTATCTTCTCCTGGGAGGGTGGAGGGGAATAATAGAGAGCAGTTCTGTTATCTGGGTTTCGGTTTGCCCTGGCCACAAAACTGAAACACCGGGGTAGGGGCAGCACTGCTGTTCTCTAGAGGAAACTGCCATCTCTCTTGTATGGGAAGAAGATCAGTAAAGAAAGATCAGTGCTCCAAGGTCCCCTTGTTCTTGACGCACCACAACAAAGCAAGTGCAGAGATCATCTTCTACACTGAAATTTGAGAAGCACTGAGCTGAGACAGTGGGAGGAGAAAAATGAATCTCAAGAGGCAGAGGTCTAACCTCACTTTGGTGGAGCATTTTTCCAAGCACCACAGAGGGAGGTAGAATCTCCATCCTGTTAACAACAATGCTAAATTGCACACGGAGCCCTAGAGGAGTAGGAGGAGCAGGGATTATCCCAGTGATATTATTTTTTGTAGCAGTGCTCTTGACTGTTTCTTAACGTCTTTGGCATAAATTGTGGGTATAAAGAGGGGTAAGGGGGTGGCCTTGTGCCAGAACTGCACACCTTCACATTCATGCTGCAGGTGTTATTAGTCAGCCTGGAACACCCAGATGAAGAGAAACCAGCAGATGAGGAAAACACAATATGACAACAAGAGCACACATGCAGAACCAACAATTCAAACCCCCCATCCTTCTAAAAAGGTAAGGAAGAGAGAGCAAGCAGTAAACCTGTAAGAAAGAGGAAAACACATACACTATGGTAGCACTTCCATCACTCTGTCTAACAAGTAATTGCTGGTTTATTCTTCCTTCATAATATATACCAGTGTCCTTCCTAAATAGAATCAGCTTGCCAGGAATCTGTGGCTAAGCCTGTTGAGAGCTGGTGTACATCCTATTCCTCTTTGGGAAGTAACACACACAACCAAGAACAGCCTGCAGGCTCCTGTACTGCATCTAAGGCATTATCTCTTCTCCACTGTACATCTTCAGCCCAGTTGCTCACACAAAAAATGTTCCTGTATTCCCCAAGCCTCATTGCCCTGTACAGAGCAAGGAAGGCAGGTAGCTACAGTCAGTTGTTTCATACAGAAAATATGAGTGCCATGGATTCTGAGAAAGCTGCATCATCTGGAGGGTCCCTGGTATAATTAAATCCAAACTTTTAAGAAGATGGCAGGGCTCTTTGCAACCACAGAAACAAGGCTGCTTGATGTTCCTATTAAGACAAATAATGACTCATTTATGAGTGAGAACAAGTTCCTTCTGAGACTCTCATCCTATAAATACCAAACAAGAACTCTTCTGGTCTGTAACAATGCCC
The DNA here is from genome assembly GCF_000747805.2 of Chaetura pelagica. Classification (NCBI taxonomy): domain Eukaryota; kingdom Metazoa; phylum Chordata; class Aves; order Apodiformes; family Apodidae; genus Chaetura; species Chaetura pelagica. The sequence continues at coordinate 5,644,484 of NW_009952694.1, forward strand.
CATACACATGGTTATTTTCTGGTCCTCCCTTCTTCCAGGTCACAGAGTTTCACTGAACCCACCTATTTTGAAGAGGTGCTTTGAATTTTTAATGACTTCATCAAAACAACCAGGGTGCTGCTGCTCTAGAAACTACTGTGAAGCTGGCTGAAGGTATTTTGGTTACACTTTTGTGTACATTTCAGGGATCAAAAGAAGATCTAATTCATACTGCTGCCCCTCTTGCTTTGCTAACCGTAGTTCAGTCTAGGCTTACAAAAGTCCTTCAAAGGGCAGTTGATGGGAAACTTTTGGCTCAGGAAGCCCCTGAACTGCTGGATTACAAAACTCCACTGTTCTTCCCAGAAGTATGCAATAGTGCCAACATCAAACAGGACACCAAGCTGCATAAATTCTTGTTCAAACTTTTACAGGGGTTTCATACTGCCATAGCTGTCAGTGATTTTGTCAGTGAGGATAGAGAGGACAAAGACATTTTCAATACCATAAGCAGAGTTAAGATACTCTCCACTAGGAAGCACTATGAGAAACTATGCTCAGCCTCTTGCTTCTCACTAGCACTGCAATAGCTTTTATCTGCTTACATTTACTTTTAGCTCCACTCACTGTATCCTCTACACATTAATTGGATTCTTTTAAGTTCCTCTTATTCTCCACAGCTTTTTTTCAAACATCTGTGCTGATGAAATAGGACTTCCAGACAGGATTAACAGCCAGGATTATATATAGAGAAGACTTGGTAGGAAAGACACACCCACACAAATCCACACCCAACACAAAGCTGCTTGTGCTAGGGCCAAAGCCTTTGCAGCTTATGAAAACACCCAAGTTGCAACTACATAATCAATATATTTCATGGTCTCCTGTGTCTCCTATAACTCTACTAATAGGAGTTCACAGTGTGTAATGAATTTAGCACTATATACTATTGAGATATGCTTTCACTGCCTGTTTTCTCTATTTAATTTTAAATGCTTCTGTAGCTCAAATGTATCTCTGAATGAAAGCGAGCGTTACCACGTGAACTTGGCCTTAGACACTGGCAAGTTACAAAAACAGCACAAAGCAAAAACATGCAGGACTATACTCAGTTAAACTCTAAAGGGGGTAAGCATGGCTCTACTGAAGCTGCAGCAAATCAAGGTACTACTTAAATACCAATTGGAATGCAACAGCCCTGCCCTTCAGATTGATAATGTTCCATCAGACGTCAGAAAGTGAAACACCAAAGAGCAGGAGGGCTTGGTTGTTTTGTTACATGTTTTTGTTGCTTGAAGTTGGGTTTTGTCACTGTTTTTTTTTCTTTAAGGAAATCTCTTCCACCCTATCACACATCACAATTATAGGTATGTGTCAGCACCTGCTAGCAAATATATATGAGAGATAACACCTTATTGTTGTCAGTACCTAATTTAATTGTTACAAATGCACAGAATTTATTTTGTATACCATGACAAAGTAGCATTTATCTAAGCAAAGTTTTAAGTACTTTATTTATCACCTCCTCAGTACCAGACTTGAGTGGATAAATGCCAACTGCTCCCCCTCCCCAAACATCATTCTGTGGTTCTCTGGATTAAAAGAGGACAATAATTGGTCAATGTAACACAAAGAAAATGTGGTAAAGCTAGGAAATAAACAGGGTGGTTTTTTTTTTCTTACTCTAAGGATTTTCAGGTTTAAAACAAAAGTCAAAGTTCTGCTTTTGTAAGCTTTACAAGAGGGACAGTTTAATTTCTCCAAACAAAGTGATACAAAGAAACCAGCAAAGAGATTCTTTTCTCCTTTATAATTCAGCCTAGCAATTTTACTCACAAAATATTGTTTAGCTGGTTTGTCTTGCCTGAACACTTCAGAATGCTTTCAGAAGAAGGTATTGCTGTCCCAACAGGAAGTACAGCACAGGAACCAATAGTGAGTTGTCCAGGGCACAGGAGTCAGTAAGATAACCAGGAATATGAGCCCACAGCTGTGACATCAAAGCTAAGACAAGTACATAATTCTGAACACAGGGATAAAAATTATGTTGTACTGCTGGATGATGCTTCACAAGCAGAAACAGATCAAAATTACTGCTCTAGAGAATTTACAGTGCCAGCATCTGTGACAAAATCCCCAAAAGCAACATGTTTATAAACATAACAGGATTTGAGGTGCATATGTACTAGGTTTGGTCTCCTATTTGTTCGTGCAAACTGATTATAGGAATTTCAATATGGAAGGGATGTATTGATAACATCATAAATCACATTATGTGATTTATTAACTTATGCAAGGAACTGTCTGTCCTAGCAAGACCAGTCAGCAGTGAGTAGAGCTGTACAGACTAACCCAGATCTCTGGAGAGAAGCCTTTGCACTTCACAAACATGAGGTTTGAAACAGAAAACAAGACAGGGAGTCTGCAGTCAGAACAGTTTGTTGGCCATGCAAGCTGGAGAAAGCAACATTTGCCTTGTACTAATCAGCAGCATAAGAAAAAGGAGAGATCATTTGTATCCAATAGCTTCCTCTGCTGGTGAGGAAACCTAAACGAACAGCTGTCCCTAGAGCTAACACATGAGGGAGGAACTGATGCAGACTTCTCTCAAATGTTTCACTTTCTTTGTAATGTTGTTTTGAATTACCTAACTCACTTATAACCCTTTCCCTAGCAGCATTCAGTATCTGGGCAGAAAATTAAGCAAGAGAGCATTCCTTTCCAGGTTGAAAGTCCTTGCATAGGGTTGACTGGCAGCATTCCCTGAGTTTACCATCCAGCAGGAGTTATTCTCAAAGACTTGGGACATACGCTTTCTACCAAACTGAAAAGACAGATTTAGGGCAAGACTGCAAGAAACAGAGAGTAGCCGCCCTTATCAGGCACAAAGCAGAATTCTAGTAAATGGAAGGAAGAGCACAAACACAGCTTATAACTAAGTTCATTCCCACTCCTGGCAGCAGCTTTGTGATGGGCCTCTCCAATACGGAGCTTTTACTCAAGTCAGTTCTGTATCCCATAGACTCACGGACAGATACCCTTGGTGGCTGGGCCTATATGGAACATTTTCAGTGGGGAACAGGTGGGTAAGAGGACAAATTTTATGCTAGAGCTCATTGCACATTCCATAGTTTTTCTTCCAAAAAATATATGTATTTATTCTTTCATACTAAAATGGGAGGCAAGTACAATGGACGGAACAGACCTACACTGCAGCGTTCTTGCCTGCACTTTGCTTCCTTAGTCACTACTACTTAATTTCTTTCAACAACCCCACCTCCAGATAGCTTCAGATGGCAAGAAAGAACGTAGCAGAACATTACAGATATCTTCAGGAACAGGTCTTCACATGTAGAAACCAAAAAGCTCTCCCAGCAAATAATTAATTGAGGCAACTGCTTCTATCAGATGCATATTTTCTAGACATTTGTCCAGCCTAGTTTGAATATATGTCAATCAGCAGAGATGGTATCATTTGTCTTGAGAAATTGTTTTTCCATCTTTGGTCCAAGATTTTTCTTTATTTCCAATATCCATTGCAAGACTTGCCATAAAGGATAAATACTAGTGGGAACTTAAAACATTCAATTTGTTTGCAGATTGAATGCTTTAGGCTCTCTTGTCAGTCCTCTAATCAGTTCTAGGCTTCTCACTTGGACATACCCAGCTTTTTGATGCAGAAGAGGAAGTGCACAGCAAAAAGAGGGAGAAATCGTAACAATCATTCAGGAAAGTAGTCACATAAGGCAGACACTTGGTCTAAAAGAGATCCAAGGAGTACCCCTTTCCTCTGTTCACACAACAGTATTATCATTACAGTAACATCTAATAGCACTTCAGCATTCAGCCAGGTGTGTTCTACGTAGATTCAGCAATCCTGGTCTTGTACACCCACTACATGTCAGTATTATTCTGCTAGAGAAATGACCAGGAATACTCCTCTGCTTTGACCCACATCAAATTAATTACACACTTCAGCCCCAAAATGGCAGCCATCACAATCCTTTCTCAGAAGCAACAAGAGGCTTTACTGACTCTGTGCTGCTCCACAAAGATATGTGGATTATTAACACAAACAAGCCTCCAGCTTCACCGTTAGTCACCGGCTGGCTCGACAGTTGCATTCTGCAGACAGCCTTCACTGAAGAAAGTTTGCAGCTGGCCTAGCTCTGGCTGAGCTTTCTCATACCCACTAACTATCTCCACTCTCCATTTGTCAATTGTGATAATTTCTATTCAATCTGATACATATTATAAGAATACAAACAAATGCCTCTGGCTGTATCGTGGCTGTGATCGCTTCCCTTTATGGCCATCATTTATTACAGGTGGACAGGTGGTCGTCTGGTGGAATGCCAAAGAGGCTATCACCTGGACAATCACCAGGAAACAAGCTCACATTTACATTTCTGTCCAAGCAGACAGGCAAAAGAGGTGGGTGATTTCTGGAAAAACTTCACTACGCTCCGAAATGTTGTGCTTTTCCAGCCAAGCAACAGGAGCAAGTCTTACTATTACCAGCCTAGCCCATCAATGAACACTAGATTTCAAATTTAAACTTACTTAGCATTCTTGAAAATGTAGAGGGAAGCTTTGCCAGTTTCAATACAGGATAAGTGCTTTTTCTAAATACTGTTTTACTTCACAAACGTATACAAAACACTGAAGTGGCAGCAGCTTTGTTGCTCAAATGGTGTCTGAAAGAACGGTTATCTACTACTGCTAGGCACATGTAGTGTTTAATTTCAGAAATACCTTGAAATTCATATCTAGGAAGCATTTCACTCCCTTGAAAACGCTGTCAACTTCTAGAACAGATATATGTCACATTACTTTGCAACTCAGGCAGCAACACTGAGGAAAGAAAGTGCACAGTCTTGCAGTAACAGAGAATGTAATTAACACGTTTTTCAAATGCTAGAGCAGCGACGTTAACAGCAGCTCTTGTGTTAACATGAAAGGGCCTCAGCCTTAAACTGCTTCTGAAACACTGCAATCTCACAAGTACAGCATCACTGGAGATCAGTGCAGGATATTAGTTCAGAATAGACTTGTACAATCACAGGCTACCAGCAATTCTGAGAGTAGGACCTGGGCTCCTCATGTAGGCCCTGGTTCTCGTTACCTTGTTAGAATGTAGGAAACTGGACCTTTGCAGAGAGGGCTGCAAGGACAGAGCAAGGAAGACTGGAGTGGAAAAGTTGCTGTAAGATCTTGTCATAGCTCTTAACATTACCAACGATCCATCATTCTCAAGATTAGAGCTTACATGGGTTGTCATAGCAAAACAGGCATTATCAAGTTCCTAAAAACAGACAGACCAAAGGTCCATCACACCAAATATCCTGTCTCACCAATAGCTAGCACCAGATGCTTGGGAAGGAGTTTACCTTCTCTGGGTATACCCTTCCGGCACCCAGTCCTTTAAGGAGTTCATAAGGCCAAAGGTTGTTTTAAACCACCCCATTTAGTAGCCATCAGTGGACTTGAATACCTAATCTAACTTATACCCTTGGACACCCACAACATCCAGAGAGAACAAATTCTACTGCTAAATTCAACTTGATTCTAGAGTGTATTTTGAGAGTACTTCTTTCATCTGGGCTTCATGCAGCACCCAATGAAACCTAGAGACTTATTAATTAGTTTGTACACCTTTGTAGGGCCCAATTACAGTTGACCACCCACTTCCCATCATACACACATATCTCCCCAGTGCTGTCCTCCCAATAGGTTCCTTTATTACTGACCAATGTAGAAAAATTACTATTCAGTCATTCCACAGTCTATCAGCAACACAGTCACATTTTAGGACACAAAAGACAGGCAACAGACTTGAGAGGTCAATGTACAGTGAATATATATATTATATATATATATATATCCACAGACTTGGGCAAATCCCTTTGCTTCTTTTTAACTTCACTTCCTTTATCTTCAAGCCAAATAAAACACTTTCTTACTTTAGGAACATGAACCAAAGTTACACTATAAATGCCTGCAAAGCATTTCATGATTATGAATAAAGGTAACCATAAATCTGTTAAACTTAACTCTCCAAGTTTCCACACTGTGTTGCACCAAAGGTCATTCTGATAAGAGATGAATATAACTGAAAGACATTAGCTTGGAAGGAGAGAAGAAATACAGCAAACATGTTTTCTACTTCAGCATATTAGCTAGAGACGGAATCAGGTCAGCTTAGAGCAGAGCATCACACAAGCAGATGGAATTTGACTTTCAGCATCATAGATACCTATGAAAGCACTGTAATAACATGCCTGCATCTAACAACATAGCTGTTCTCAGCATCTTGGGATGATCCTGTGAAACAAGCTTCCAGGATAAGCATGAAGCATGACTAGATGCCATCTGTGATCCTGTCATTCAGTTGGGAATATTTGCTCTCAGTATGCTCCACAGAGCCTATTGCACATAAATGCTCATTGCTAAAGGGACTTTTTTAAATATAAGGAGAGGCAGAAAGCACAATCTTCCCCCAACCTCCTGAGCCACAGAACAAGCTCCAGGCTTGGTGCACACGTAGCATTGCTGAAGATACTTTTCCACAGAGGTATGTTATTCATGTCTGTCCTTTTTCATCCACCAGCCAACCAAGGATATGCTAAGGAGAATCTCAACACAAACAGTCAGCGTCACCTGAGGAAGCAACTCACTGGGTGCTAGAACCCCCTCATGGCCAGCAGAGGTATTTACTTTCACTTACAACCTGTGCAGACTACTGGAATCTCAAAATCTGGTAATCCTGACCTCAGTACACCTCACATTTACTCCTGCCACTACCAGTTTTCTGTCACACGCAATGCTTCAAAACCAAACAAGCTAAGCAGAGTCATGTACCATCTCTCCTAAATCTTCCTTCAGAGTTGTGACAAGCAGCAGTACCTTCTCATGTTCTCTTTAGCACCCATTTAAAGACCTCATTGTCCACAAATTTGCTTAGTGCCTCTTTGAACATACTAGTGCTCTTAGGTCACACAGCCTCCAGCAGCCAGCACAGAAGCTCTTTCCTTCATCTGCTTTAAACCAACCTTCTGCCACCTCTGTGAAGCACAGTTCTCCATTTTCTTTATCTATTTTCTTCTTCCATAAAGGCAACTTTTAAAAACACTTCCTCAGAGCTTTTTACAGAGCCTACCAAAAAACTTGCCACCATCCGTCTCTGTGAGAGAACCCTTCCCTCAAACAGCACTTTTTACCCCAGGGACTCTAAACAGAATCAGGTGTGGACAGAAGGGAGAAATGAGCTTCCTCCCTTTCTCCTTACACTGCCAATCAGCTGCACACATCAGCCTTTTCCTTGAAAGAGGGTGCTGAATTCCCTTCCCCAGCAGAAGAAACTGGTACAATGAAGTGACTTGACCACACTAAAAGTGGTATCTACCACAGGTCCAGGGCTCTTAGTTCCCTGCTTAGCCTGATAGATGAGGCTGGCCCCTGCACACACCACTGTGTTCATGACTGAAGGACACACTAGCTCCTTCCCATAGGAATCATCTTAGAGAGGTGCAATGGTTTGGGACCAAGGTTGTAGACAGTTGCATACCCAAAATAAAGGCGCTACTGATGCTATTTTTATGGCTGTAGCTCATTGAGGCTGTCACACAGCAAAAAACTGGAACCCAAAGGCCACTTTGCAGCAAACTTGGGAGAAATTACAGTGGCTTTGGCCCCAGCAGCCATGTAATAGGTGTGTGGATACTGCACCACCAATTTCACTATTCAGCTAAAGGATAGGACTCTTCTTTGTCTGTAGAGCCCTTCCAAATAAGGAGGCTCCAGCTTTTAAGGCAGCCAGCCAGCACTGGCACTGCAGGCCAGTGTTGCACATGGAGCCCAGGGGTCAGTGAACAGCTAAGTCTATAGTGCCTGTTGTGTAAAGTGCACAGAGTGTCTCTGAGCAGGGACACACCAAGTCTAGATTGCTTTAAAAATGCTGGGGGAGCCTTAGGCAATGAAGGCGTGTGCAACGTGGTTGCTGCTTCATTGGCTTTTTAATAAAGCACTGGTCCAGACTGCCTTAGACCCAGTTTAAATTTAGATTTTTGCAAGCATGAAACAGGGCCAGGATCAGACCCCTCTTCTGGGGGCAGTGACAACAGGGAATACCCAACTGTAATTAACCTAACTCCTGAAAGGAAGCTAAATGTAATTAACCCAAACCTAACACTGAATAGAAATTAGTCCTGGTAATTGATAGACGGTGAGTGGAGTTCCGAGGCAGTGATGTGTGGACTCCACCAATGTCTGTGTCCCTCTGGGATCCCTGGCACAAGCAGCAATGAAGCATTTTCTCACCTCCTCCCTTTCTCCCACAAAACAGTTTTCAAAGCAGCCTGTCTGGGCAGACATTCTACCATTATAGTCCATACATTTTTTTATTCTGTTCTTGAACATCAGCTGATGAAAAGTTAGGCTCTCTGTATTTTTGGTTGAAATACTGACAAACGTTTTAAAGCATGAACTAGAAAGACAAACACAATTCCAAGATTGTTTGTTGGTTTTTGTTTGGGCTGTTTTTTGTCTGAGGTCATGTTTACAGCACAGAAAAATTGGGAGTGCAAAGCCCAGATCTGTAAAACTTAGGGTCTGTAAAACTACGGAGCAAAATTAGGAGAAGGTTCAGTTCTTCTTATAACAAATAAGCCATACTTAGAATGTTCCTAGTACTGAAGGACAAAAAAGTCAAGCTCCAACAGCAATTTGGTACACAGTTTGACATTACATTGCAGCTTCATCCACAAGTCCATAAACACTCTTTTATTTCCAGGCATTTTCCCCACTAGGAAAACATTGGGTGACAATAAACATACACACTGAGACCTTCATCTGATTTTCACATATCTAAATGCAATGTGTTTCACTTCAAACAGGCCACCTGGATCAAATAGAAGTTAATTTAAACAATCCCTCAATTTTTGCTGTTTAAAACTTAAGACTTGGTAAAGCAGGGGTAAGACAGGACTTTTTATTACTCTTAGATGGTGCTAAGAGGATCCATAAATACATCTCTCCCTGTGATCCCATTCATCTTGCTGCCTTTCCTACTCCTCTTTGCCAACAATCAGATCCCAGTAAACAACCTCAAGTGAAATTTGCAACTGTCAGATAAACATTAAAAATGCTTCTCTTGTCCTTTCCCATTGATAGTTCCATTAATATTGTAACAGAACAAAAAGTTATGAAAATGAATGCATGCTGGGTTTGGAAGTGAATGATGCAGACAGCAGCTGTGAAATATATGGACTTGAATATGCATAGAGAAAGAGATACAGAGCACCCCCAAAGATGTGTATATACACTTAAATGTAACATTTTAGAATACAGGACTCAGTTCTAACTACACACTACTGTACACTGTAAAGCAACTCCATTCACCAGTCTGGTGTCAATTCAACACAAGTAAAATCAGAATTAAACTATCATGGCACTTTTTTCTTTTTTTAATATAATATCTAAACAATTATTCTGCGTTGTTAGGGGTTTTTTTAATCTGTATTTTTAGTCAGAGGCTAGTATGACAACCTGGCTTTGCTGATTTAGTACTTCCTTGCAGTATGCAAATCTCTGGTTGTATGTATTGTTTATAAAAAAATCTGTACCTCAAACTTAAGTGAAGAAGAATTAAAATAAACATAAAAGTCAAGCTATTTTATTCAAATTTGCCCTTCAGACACATAATAATTCAAACAGTATCCACTAAAAGTCTCCAAAGAGTAGAAATCCAGTCCTACCAACCCTGCAATGAGAATGTTGTACCTGGTGTCCTCTGTTCAACTGAGCCCTCACTGAAAGCACCATCAGTACTGCAGAATGAAAGATTTCGATTTTGACTCAGGTTCCAAAATAATCCCAAAACTGCCTTAAAACATCATGAGGTATCATTGTCTTTTATATATACATATATATGCACATACATTTATTGAATTTTCCTATCAGGGTTGTATATTTTCTGAGCTTTTAACATTCTACTGTTTCAAGCTTTTCTGTAGAGATAAAATCTTTACATGTTTTTAATAGAATGGGAATTCTTTAAGACAAAGCAGGATTTCAGAGGCTGGAGTTTTAGGAATTCTCCCAGGTAGAGAGGCAGCTGTGATGGGTTAGGAGCCATGCAGGGAGACTCCACAGAGACAAAGTCTTCCTGAGAGGCTATCCCTGCTTCCCTTAGCTCTCTGAACAAAAACACGCTGTCAGTCATATTGTTCTAATTCCCAATTTAGTGAAATTTTGTTAGGTCATTTCATAATGTCAGCCTGCAGTTAGATGCTTCCAGTCATCTATTTCTGAAGTCCCTTTATGTTATACACCTTTAATTCTCTTTCTTATGAGCCCTGTACTTTGCAAATGCAAATCCTACATGTTTATACTTCCATATGCAAGCCAAAATATATTAGACTGGGAACACCAACTGGATCTTTTAAACTCATGATTCTCCACTGTTCAGGTCAGCTGTCATTTTGCACAGAAACCATTCCCTAGTTGACTTATGCTTATATTAAGCAAAGATAAAACAAAACAATAGCAAAAAAGATGTTAATTTTATCATGTTTTCTAACATCAAAGAAAAAGGCTGTCAACATTCTCAAGTTGCCAACAATCTTGAAATGTGGTATATTTTTGCTAGTTATGAAACATCATTGCAAAAGCAAAATCGTGTTTTGATAACATCATCAAAGTCACAAAAGGTTGTTCAGTCTTATCAGATTTCAACTGCTCTAGTGCCTTTTGAACTGAAATTTCTTTCATTTATCCATCCGCTCTGAAATACTGATTATGAAAAAATTCCACTTTAGATTTCTGCTATTTTAATCACAGACCACCGAAAAGTAATCAACTTCGGGAATTTATATTCAAATTTCTTCTGAGTGGCAGTCAACTTAGGTGTAAGGATTCCAGTTGGATGAAATTAAAAACTCACATGAACCTGTCTGTGTTGCAGACTTCAGCTTAAAGTAGCTGAGAGCAAGGGACTGCACCACAGTGACAATATCTGGATAGTCAAGAAGTTACGTGTATCTGTCCACAGAGCATGTATTCTACTGAGTTAACATCAAAAAAATGACTACAGTTGATCAGAATTAAAGAATATTTTCTCAAATACCTCACAAAAATACTTGCCATGTTCTTGGTCCTTTCCTTTGTAATTTATTGTCCAATCATCTTTGGGCGGATAGTGCACTACACTGCAAACTAGGACATCATCTTGCAAACCTTTCTGGCTGCTTTTCACAAGCTATCTGTGAGTACTACATTTCAACAGCAGCATTTACTGGAAAAATATATGCAAAGATGTCAAGTTCTCTCTCAATTACATATTTTTTTGGCAACAGTTTGTTGACAAAACAACTTTCTTGTTCTATTTTCTTTATTTATATTCATGAAAATTTATACAATCTCTTTGTTCATATTTGTTAATTTAGTGTTTGAATAATGGGTTTTCTTCCTGCGTGGTCACCTCTCTTTGTTTTGTCTACCATCTTACCACTGTCAGAAAAATTCTACCACTGGAATGCAACCACTGTCACAAAAAGATTTTCTGATAAGGAGAAAAGGTGACTCTCTGGGCTCTTGCACAGTTACCCAAAATTAACCCCTTGCAACACTACAAACTTGGGGGCAGAGTGGCTGGAAAGCTGCTCGGCAGAAAGGGACCTAGGAGTACTGGTTGACAGCAGGCTTAACATGAACCAGCAGTGTGCCCAGGTGGCCAAGAAGGCCAACAGCATCCTGGCCTGCATCGGGAGCACTGTGACCAGCAGGAGTACGGAAGAGATTGTGCCCCTGTACTCAGCACTGGTGAGGCTGTACCTTGAGTACTGTGTTCAGTTCTGGGCCCCTCACTATAAGAAGGGCCTTGAGGTGCTGGAGCATGTCCGGAGTAGAGCTGCCAAGCTGGTGAAGGGTGTAGAGAACAAGTCATACGAGGAGTGGCTGAGACAACTGGGGCTGTTTAGTTTGGAGAAGAGGAGGCTGAGGGGAGACCTCATTGCTCTCTACAACTATCTGAAAGGAGGTTGTATGGACATGGGTGTTGGCCTCTTGTCCCAAGTAAATAATTATAAGACCAGAGGAAAATGGCCTGAAGTTGCAGCAAGGGAGGTTTATATTGGATATTAGGAAGAATTTCTTTACCGAAAGAGTAGTCAGGCACTAGAACAGGCTGCCCAGAGGTGGTGGATTCACCATCCCTGGAGGTATTCAAGAAACATGGAGATGTGGCATTTCATGCCATGCTGTTTTTTGTGTTTTGTGTTTTTGTGTTTGTGTGTTTTGTGTGTTGTGTGTTGTTGGTTTTGTGGGGTGTGTGGTTGTGGTTTTGTGTTTGGCTGTTTGGGTTTATTTCTTTCCCCTAGGTGGACAGTTGGACTCAGTGATCTTAGAAGTCTTTTCCAACCGTGACAATTACAATTCTGTGATACAATTCTGTGAATTCACTACTAGCCAACTTCTACTCCAAAATGGTTTTCTGTTCAAATGCTCATTGAAGCAGGTTAGTTGAAGGGTCATGGAGGATGAAAGGATGAAAGAGCTATCCATTGACTTGCCCTCATGCTGTCAGTTGCACAAGGGCAGAAGGGCTACAAAGCATTCCCCCCATCAAATAGGATTTTATACCTGTGTATCATTGGCACAAATCAGGAAAAAGAAAGAGACAAGTTAGGAGCAGTCTGCTGCTGGACATGCCCAGGAGTAATAAGCATGAGACCCTGTTATGGAGGGACTTTGATGAGCAAAGGCTTCACTGTGCCTTTGTTGAGATGGAAATGCAGCCCACAGCACCAACACAAAGTTCAGTCTGAATCTGACATTGTTTGCAGTTCCTTTTTTCTTGAGCCTCAGGGAAACAAGCATGATAGAGTAGAGACAGAGCATAGGGCAGAGCTGGAATCCTTCTTCCACTTACCAAAGCATCACCAGAGAGCAAGCATCAAGGAAAATAAACACTATGATGATCCATATAATAACTTCCTGCCCTCCAAGGTCAGCATTTCTTAAACCATCCAGGACATTACACTCTCTGCATAGTCTCCAGCCATTTAGCAATGGATGGCAAAGGAAACTAAAGCTCTAACAGGATGAAGTGTCAAAGAGAGCTTTTTATTTAAAGAACTAAAGAAAAGAAAAGAAAATGGATATTTTAACTTTTATCTCAGAGTTAGTTAATATTCACACTTAACTGCTGAACTGGCTAAATTCTTTTCTTTTCTTAAGGACCTTTATAAATTTCATCATTAATAAAATCAGACATTCAATTAGCAGGGAATTTCTGATTGCTAACTGAGATTTCCCCCCCAACAGTTTCTCTTTTTTGCTCTTCCTAGTCTCTCTTTTTATTTTCCTCTCCTACCCCTGTGTTCCCCCTTCCCTGAAAAACCAGGGGAAAGTGAAAACTGACTCCATTAACCTCTGTCATTACCTAAATCCATCTCTTAATTAATATGAGTTAATATGATTAATCAAAATAATGAGACAAACCTATTAAATTAGGGTGTTTAAATTACAAATGGAAGTGGTAAAGGCAAAGGGGCTGATAACGAATAGCTGCAGTCAGAGATGGGGTTAGCTATTGAAATGATATGTGACAATCAGCAGAGAGAAACGAGAATGAGTGGAAATCAGCAAGATCCATGTGAAAAAAACATTCTACATGCACAAATCATGATGTTGTTCAAATGGCATGTAGCATTTCAGAGGATCAGGTGTATTAAGATAATATTTTAATTGCTTTTACGGTGAAATATATAAATAACAACACAAGCATCAAACCTCATGTCCTGCAGTTAGCTTCCATAGGGCTGGCTGGTTTTTGCCAAGTTTGAATCCCCACTAGCAGTTTGCTGGGAACTCTGAACATTTGCTAGTCATATTAACACTGCCCCATGGAGACAAGATTGGACAGGCCATACATTTCTATATTGGAGACACACAGCCTGTGCAAAAGCCTACAGTCACAATACTCCATCTCCAATGCTGACTTCCTTTGTAACCTCAAGTGAGCACCACAAACTCTTCTGCCTTGCTTGACTGATTTAGATACACCATTCCTAAACATTCAATATTTTCTCCAAACTGGAATCTTGAAATCAGGCAAGCTCTGTCACTGTGGTTCTCTGAGTGCTGAAGGGAAGTTTTGTCAACAGTGACCTTTCCCCAAAGATTGCAGATGGTCACAGCTTCTCACTGGATTTCTACCATTCCAATACCTGTTTGAACTACGGTTTAACTGACTTGTTGCGGACCACCAATCAAAGTAAAAACAACTTCTCTATCAGGGTGACTGAAACAAATTATATTCATTTTTGGAGGTGATTATGTCTCCCTTTGAAGAAATCCATTCACAGTTCCTGTTTCAGTCAAAACTATCAGCAAAGGCACTGATGCAGATAGAAAACTGCACTACAAACCACTGCTAAAACAGTTAAACACCAAACAGGAGGAGGTGATGGTGTTAATAGATATTTTTCAGGCACAAGAAACCCCTAAAACTAAAAAGAAGTGGGAAGAAGACAACCATGTAGGTATAACATTTCAAGACCAACCCCATGCTTTGTATCTTTAGTATATCATTGTGATCTCTGTATAAAGTCGAGAGCACACTAGAGGCAGTGGGGTTAATAAAAGATGTAATTGATGAAGGCACCTTGCAATATATGATTTATAGGCCACTTTAACTGCCTAAAAAAGGCTGCAACTGGCCAGGAAGTGTTCCAAATAGCAAAAGGAATCTCTCTCTCTATGGCACTGCACAGAAGTAGCAGCACGAGGACAGCAGGATAGACACAGGAGGAAAAGAAAGATCCAGCAGGGACTCAGCATGAGCTCTCAGAATTAGTTCAGAGATGGCTGTTTAATGCTGGTTAGCCAGGGGAGACATGACTATCAGAAGGCGGCACAAGAAGCTTGTATCCACAGCTCCAAGGCACCTTTCTGAGGTGACTTTAGACTGAGTTTTTAAAAGGGGTTGGTGAGATTATGCCTGGCAGCTTTATTTTGTGAGCACTGGTGCCTGACCTTTGGCATCTCAGAACATGCTGTTGAATCTCAAGGAAAGAGTACTGAAGCTGCTAAGAAGGAAATGAATTATTAATTATAATCTCATATTGGACATTATGCTTTATTTTCTTTGCCCAGCTTTCTAGCTTTGTCACTGAAACAGGCAAAGGTGAATTCCTTCTCCAAGAAACATAATTTCTCAAGTCAGCAACACCCAATTAATCAGGTCATGAACACATATTAACTGGTGGGAAGGAAAAAAAAGGGAACAGATAGAAAATTTGGAGAGAAGTAATGAAATGCAGCTGAGTCTGCATTTCAATATCCTACCTGAATGACTTCATAAGAAGACAGTTGTTGAGAGTGATCATAAACATTCAAAAATTACCCAAAAAAATTACCCAAAAATTCTGCAGGTTCTTTGCAAAAACTGTACCATGAAGCTGGCACTGAGCTGTTATCCAGAAGCCATGAATATCAATCTGGAGAAAGAGCAGATTTGTTCAGCTGCCAGTCCTGCTGTCCTATCTAGACTCTGAGAGTTCAGCTACATTACCTCTGTTTCAAAAATTTGCAATAGAAGGCTGTGCAGTGGAAACATTTAACTATTACATGGATGGTCAACAAGCCACAGAAAGATCCAGGTCTGTCTCCTAGAGGCCTCCTGGCTTTGCAAGCCCCACCAGGAATACAAAGCACTTTGTCAGGAAACAAAGCAAAATCTTTCCATACACCCAGGGGTGTTTCTCAGAGAAAAGGAAACATTTTCAGAGCCAGTTTTACTCCTTTGGAATTATTACTTCTGAGAGTGCAAGTGGACCCTCTGCATCCATTTCTTTAAGCTCTTTGATTGCAAGTCACTCCAGTAGCTTCTAATTATCTAATGGTCTGTTCAAGCCCTGGCTTCTTTACCAAGAGTACTGTCAAGGGGCCTGGTCAGTACCAGCCATGATTCTGATCCAGATGTCCACTGGCAACAGACTGGGACAAACTCACTCCAAAAGCTAAACAGCTATTTGAGAACACTTCCCAAGCAGTAGTGGAGCTGGATGAAAACCAGTGCTGTAGAAGTGACCTTGCACTTACATGAAGCAATACCAAGTGTCTGGAAGGAACAAATCCTTCCAGTTACAAGCAAGCATAACAATAATTCCAGGAAGTGGAAGGTGAAAAAAAAATCTACTTGGATGTCTTTTTGTAGCACTGACTAGTAGCCCTGGTGCAAGTGAGCAGAGGGGGGAAGTGGCCAGGAGCTCCTGCAAAACAATGGCACTGAAAACAGGGAAACCAGAGCAAATGTAATGGCAGGACTTGCTTCCATATGGGCTGAAATCCCAAAGTTCAAGTCTGCACATGACTGCACGATACATCAAGCAACGACTCTGTTCTTCCTCCACACAAAAAGGAAGCAGGTAAAGGAAAGGATGTGTGGCATTTTGCAGACACACTATGCATTTTGGAGGGAATGATGCAAACCTGCCAGTCCTTCCCATGATTCCAGATAAAATTCCTTCATTTGACACACGCTGCGTGCCCAAGTAAGGAAGATGCTTGCAAGAGCTCAAAAGAGGGACATGGCTTAGGCAGCTGTCACAAGCCACAAGCCTGCCCATGCTTGGGCAACTATTTATCTCTCAAACTTCTCCCTCTCTATCTACTTGTCATCACCTTATCCATAGAACTGCTAATGAGTTTTGTCATTGGTTTAACCACCTTTGTTGGGAAATACTTCATTTGTTGAAATCTACATGGTTTGCAGAACCTCACTGTCCTGAGGAAACCTTTGCTAGAAACAGCAGTCTAATTTGCATTGTGCAACATATAGAAGGAGACCTAGCTGGGATATGAGAGATTTGGGCTCAATTTCCAGGTCTACTTTTCTGGACTCAAGACTTGAACTTGGCTCCCCCCCAGCATAGTTAAGTGCCTTGATTGGTGTAATTTCTTCTTCTGGGAACGATCTCTCCTGTTGGAACTCTTTCACTCTGTGTGGATTAAGAGGTGCTTCCTTGGCAAGGGCTCAGCCCTACAGTTGCTTTAGAAATAACCTGTGGAAAAGCCCAGATCACATCTGCTCTGGTAAATATCTGCAGTGTTCCACATAAGAATCCTGACTACTTGGATACTGTCTATCCTACAAGCCATGAATTTTTCTTTCCCTCTGGCAAAGCTTCATTGAGTCCTGGTTTAATCACATGTGGAGCAGAAAAAAATATTAATCAGAAAATAATTCATTGGATTTGAGAAAATGAAACACATCTGAGAAACAGTCTTGATCCAATGAGACTCTGGTAGGCTTTGCTTTCTTTTCTTGCCAACTGTAAAGCTGCTCTAGCCAGGTACTGCTCTGAGCTGAGCCTGTAGAAGCGTTTATGAGGCCTTTCTTCCTGCTTGCTCCAGGTTCATTAGCAAGCAGCAAGAAAGAGCTGCCATGCTGCCATTTCTGCCAGCCAAATTAAGATGAAACAGGAGGGCCAATGGGAGTAGAATGATCTGAGGAAGGCTTAAAACATTAATGCTATTAAACCAATGGTAGTGCCATTACAGAGAAAGAAGGCAAGGGTAAAGGGCACAAAGCAGTTGCAAGGGTCACTGACCCTGGTAACAACTACTGTGGGAATGCAGGGCTACTGCCAGGAAAGCAGCACTAGTATTATAATAGGATCGGCTGCTGCCTCAGCTCAGCTCAGAGAATACAACTCCACTGGAAGCACAGAAAAGGAGGAGAGGATGTAAGCCCATGACCATTACAAGAAAGAAACAGGATGGTGTTGCTGTTTTTTTATGATGGGGACACATAAGCTTCTGTCCGGGTGTTCAAAACAGCAGCAAAGGGTTTTACTTAGTCTCCTGAAATCTTCTAGTGAGAAATCTTACTATAAAGACCTCTCCTCAGTCTCCTCATACTGTTTGTTCACCTCCCTGTATCCCTCCCTGTATCATCTTGTGTCTGCACTGGACAGATGCTGAGGAGATGAAAAATGAAAAACATTCCTGTTAGTCTTTCCAATATTCAATCATTCCTCCATTGAAAGAAATGTACCTTATTTTTAATATAAACTACACTAGCAGTTTTAACATAAACTGTGCTAGCTTCCAGGTATTGGTTCTTGTTGTGAAAGGGTCCTCTGATCATAGTTGGGAAAACATTTTTTCTCCATGAAGGTACCTCTATGCTAAGTTACTCCTCAGTGTTTTTTAATCTAAACAAACTGAGCTCTGTTTGCTCGTTCCAAGTTATCTCAGTTCCTCTGCTGTGCTCTCTTCAGTTTGTCTACCGTCCTTTAAAAACTCTATACTACATGCTATATTCTATTGGCAGTCTATTGATGCCATACATGTAGGTTCAAAACTACTCCCACTTCCTGCTCCCACGGTCAACTCTAAGGAATGCAATAGCCTGTTCTGAACGCATAGTTACAGAATGGAGGATTGTAGGATACAGTAATTGCCCCCAACTGTATTACTTTGTATATGACTGCTAATACAAATGTAGTTAGAATTAGCTTTCCTTTTGATGTTAATCACTTTATATAAAGTTTATCTCATTATTTATTACCCTATCTTGTGACACTGCAAAATTTAAAACTCAGCTATGGCTTATAGTTACTTCCAAACCATGGACAAACCTGTTAAATAGCATTGAACTTGCTATCAGTTCTTGCCAAATCCTGTGGACACTCTCGTTCAGCAATACTTCCCGTAAAATTATGCCTTTGAGCTCTCTTAGCTAACCAGTTCTTAATCCATTTAACAGGCACTTTACTGATATCATGGAATACTAACATTTTAGCCAGACTGTCAAGCAGTACTAAATCAAATCCTTTAGTAAAGTATAAGGACATAAAATCTACACAATTGCCATTAACAATCAATTCTTTGAGATTACATTTTTGAGATTAAATTTGTTTGACAAGACCTACTTTCCATAGAGTTGTGTCTACTGGCATTAATTATATCCCTATTCTTTAGCAACTGACTTTCATATCAGATTTTTCATTACTTCCTTGTTCTTTTTTGACTTCTGGGATACAAAGGCAGGGCAGGGTGCAGTCACAGCAGGCTTGGGAGTGGGAGGAATGCAGGAGAGGAGATGCGTCATCATGTAGTCATGCCCAAAGGTACCACCAAACAGTTACTAATAGGAAACTACAGCCCTCTTACCTGGATTCCATTCCATAGCAAGGGTGAACCTTCTCCAGGTAATCTTGCATACCTTGAAATAGCAAAGAAATCCCCAAATGGAACAAAAGCTAACATCAGTAATTTGGAGATTTTTTAGGACCTTTGACTTGCTCATTTTAAAGGGTTTTCTAATTTTGGATGTTGTTTAACACTCCCTTGTGGTAACTAATGGCCTGGAAAGACCTGTGGATCCTCACGTGTTACACAAGCACATTGTCCTCTCCAGATATAGGGCAAAATATTTTTTGCACATGCCAGGTTGTGCAGACGTTAAATAAACTACACAAGAGTTGGCAGGATTTCTACCTATGTACAACTTTGGAAGTCTCTTCCCACCACGGGTTAGATTATGTGATCTTCTACAAACAGAAAAGCCTGCCCATAAGAGATTGGATTGGTTTACATTAAAAAGTAAAGGCAAAAATTACAGAGCCAGAGAACTGAAAAGGGATTTCAGCTCTGAGGCTTTTTAAAACCTTTAAAGTTTAAAGCCAGCAAATGGGAGCTGATAAACTACTATGACCTTGCAACAATCATGTAACCCAGATCTATGCCTTGGGGGCCCCATCAGTAAGTTCAAGATTTAAGACTGAACCAATTTATAGGACCATGGGACATTTAAAAGCACAGCTGCGTAGTTTGAGGTGCTCTGAAAAAGGTCCTACAAGACTGCAGGGTATTGGGGTTCATGCGACAGCCCGCCAGAGATTCATCCCCTGAACATAGAGCTATATTCTGGCCTCAAAACCTTTTACCATGTTTCTACATTTCCTGGTTTCAGGAGGGCCTCAGAACTAAGAGAAGTGGGTGTCATCATGTGGCTCCAGTAAGATGCCTGAAGCCACAGCCTGCCCTGCTCATTTCTCAGTGCTGTAGTCTCTGCAGCTTTTGGCAGTTTCCTCAGGGGATGAAGGAAAGCGGAGCTGATGGCAGCAGGCAGGCTGGGGTTTCCCTACATCTCTATTCAGCGAAATGGCCTTTAATGGAGACAAACCCCAAGAAAGTGATTTTCAAAAGTCTCCACTGCACCTATCAGTGCACACTGGTCCCCAGAGTAGCCAACATTAATTTGTTCTGTTAAATCCAAACACAGTGCAGAATCAGGCTCGCCCAACCACCTTCCTGTAGAGCTATAGAAGCGACAGGGTCCAGACTCGTATCAGCAACTGGCACATATATTTCTGCTAGTCTGTACCATGACTGACACAGAATAGTTATGTAGCTTTTTCACTCTCCTGAGAGCCTCGACTGTTCTTCGCTCAGTGTCTGCCACGCTCAGATGAAAAGGTAGATTGTTGGAAGATGCGACTTTGAAAGGCTCTTCCAGATTTCTGAGGAATTCTGAAATGCAGCATCAAAACAATATACGCATGAAAGAAATCAGAGGGTGATGGTGAGAGAGGGCAGCACCCAAGTACCCTAGGGGGTGACATGAGAAACTTCCCAAGAAAGACACGCTATTTCATTCAGCTTCCCTCCTCCCTGCCGCCAGGCAAGTAACCACGAACAGCTGCGAGGCTGCAGCAGGAGCCCGCACTGCCCCTGTGCCCCGGGCTCGGCGCTGCTGGGAGCGGGGCAGAGTGAGCAGAGGCTGAACCCACCGCCCTAGGAGGTGACATCCCCCCAGCGCCGGAGCCACCCGGTGTTCCCGTGCACCAAGCCTGCCTCCGAGCCGCCCCTCAGCAGGGAACCTGCCCCTCCAGCCGGGAAAGGCACCGCGGGACGCCCCCGCTCCCCGCCCCAACGGTGGGGCTTTGGCGCCGCCCTGTGGCCGCACCGGGAGCTGCCTCGGCCCCCGAGCATTGCTGGAACCACCCGGTGGGACCCTCGCCCAGAAGCTTTAGGACCGGGGAGCCTTCCCCTTTCTCCTCACGAGCGGAAGTACAGAGCTGGAAGTTCGCTCTGTTCCTAAGCTGAGGCGTGAGTCAAAATGACAATAAAGAATATTTGTTGTGAGGAGAAAAGGCTTCGACAACTCTGTCTTTTATGAAGGGCGATGAAAGCTCCTGTCTCTCCTTGGCTCCTCCAAAGAGCCCCCCCACAGGCAACGTTGCAAAGGAAGCATGCTTTTCCCCGGGCAGAGGGGAGAACACATTTTTGTGAACGGGAGGCATTTATTCTTGTTAAAAAAGAGCACAACCCACCGGCCTGATTTCCTTCAAACTCCTCTACGAACACATGAAAGGAAAAGCTTAAGGGAAAGCAGGATGTACCCGTAAAGGTTGCAGACTGAAAATAGCTCCAGGCATTGAATGAGACAATTCAAAGGGAGCAGGGAAAAAGTAGACTCCAATGATACATACTCACTGGTGGCTGCACGGCCTGGAAGCAAAAGGTGCTGCCTGGACAAAAGTGAAGCGCAGAAGGAAGGAAGAGGGGGTCCACGGTGCCAATGCAGGCCCCTCATGTATGGGGGTACTGACACCTTAGTATGAAGCAGAGAGACAACTGTCCATCTGCAGGGATTCCCCTGCACATTGTGTGTATTCACTTCCAGGACCTGCCACCAACCGTTTGGCAGTACAGATTTATGAAGGGACAGAAAATAAAGCTAAATTCAGCTAGTTGTATTATGACAAAGCAAGAGGATAACCTGGCAGGTGACACAAAGCTAAGGAGAATGCAGGCTGCATATCAAGAAAACCTAAGCAGACTCTCCCTTGGTATGAAGTAGTTTAATGCTCTTTATGAATAGTTGAAGAGACACTGGAGAAAACAGTCCCAGGGTGGTTTTAGAATCCAGGGTTTTGCAACATTTGTACCATTTATTACCTGAATCTCTGCACCCTAATTAAAATCTAATTTTTCGCCAAATCAATACTTTCAATGTGCAATGGGTTTCCCAAGTCTATTCTCATGCTCTGCAGGGGACAAGGAAGAAAAAAAGAAAAAAAAAAGGCAGAATTAACTTAGAAGAGAAGACGCCTCCAGGCAGAAAGAATATAATGAAATTATGAACACCTACCTTCCAGCTATAATAGAATGGAGATTATATTTTTACTATTTTCAGAATAATACATGTACATGTAACCCACTCGGTACATGCTCCTCTCACCAGACAACAACCACCACTGCTGTCACAGGACATGTAAAATAAGCTACCAATATTAGCAGTTGAAACAGTTGGGCTGTGAACTAGAGCAGCCGAAGTACAGAAGCATATTTCCTTTTGTTTTTTTTTAAAAAAGAATGTGTTTAAAATTCAACTTGAAAAGCCCAAGAAGTACAGGTTCTTGGTTTACACTTCAGGTTGAACCACTAAATCCATATAATCCACTGTCCAAATGTCTAGATTCATGGCTTGTTAAAACAAGAACCTTATTTTGACAACAGGGGCCTTTTTTCTTGGTACAGGGAGCTGATCAGTTTATTCAACTAATTCTACTCACAAACTTGTTCGTTGAAAGCTGAGAAAGCAACTGGGATTTGAAAAACGAGGAAAGCTCATCTTTGTTTTACAAAACATTAAGAAAAATTAGATGTGAGAGTACAAATTAAGTTAATTTAAAATACTGAAAAACAAACAAACAGAAACAATCTGTTCAATTCCCTAAATGTAGATGGATTTTTTAGACTCAGATTTCAGAAAAAAAATAATTTCTTAAGCTTTAAGTAAAACTACCTTCAACAGTCTGAATAGATAGATAACTGGATAGATGACTAAAAAAATTTAAAGCTATTTGTGCATTGTAATGGAATTTCAATTTCAATTCAATTAGATCTTGACACAAATTAATCTTCTGATAAAAATGAACCCATGGTTTTTTTGCATAATAAAATATAAATATTAGGATCCTAAATGTGTGCACATTAAGCTACACCATTGCTTGATTCAAACTGGTACAGGTATAAGTACATCCTCCTGGTCAGAAGTAGTATCAAACTTAGCACACCAGCCTGTATGTAATTGCCAAAAAAAAAGGGCAGTGGTGAACAAAATAAAAGTATTATTTCCTTAGCAAATTAAAATGTAAAATTGCATTACAAGATTAAAATAGATTAAAGATCACATTTCCTGTTCCTCAGTTTACGGCTTTGATCTGAATCCATATACCCTTGCAAACTCCTGGAGTAGAAGCAAAATGAGACAAAGAAATTGGATTTTAGCTAAATTTGTTAATCCAAAGAACAAGATAATTAATCTGATGGATTATATTAATCTTTCTGAATTTACACAGTGCCTGACAGTAAGAAAATTCTTAATTTGCAATAGATTTTCAAACTCCTGCTTAGCAAAAAAATTTTAGTTAGCAAAGCAATTACAGAGGCCATTGCCTTTTCTTACTCCAGACAACTGAGAAATCTTTTAAGTACCAACATTTTTCCTGATCCCTGGCACATAGGAAAGACAAGGAAATACTTATTGGATTTAGCACTATGCACATAAACACATTGGAAATTAAGCTTCTGCTACCTGACAGGCTGAGTTCCCAGACTCTTACTGCTAAAAAGGATTCTTTGAAATCAGTTAAATGCCCTTTTCAGATAGCTGGAATTTAAAAAGAAATCATATTATTTCTAGGCATCTAAAATCCCATCATACAACTCAAAAATACATTATTTTCATTAAACAAAGGAAAAACCCACAAGGTACTAATTTTTCAATTCATACTGAAAATTTATAAATTAGAATTTATGACCTGTTCTAAGATTAGAACAAGATAGAGAGAAGAATTTCCAGCTTCCAAAAATGTCTTCATTCTGAACCCTAAACTGTCAAACCTTTACTAATCAATAGGCTGAGTGCTGCTATTTTTGCTCAGGCCTCAGCAGGATTTAGTATTTTAGATCATAGATAGTGTTCTAATGAAAGATTCAATAACTCCTTTACAATCAGATGGAAATACTGCTTTCAAATAATTATTTTTGTGTCCAAACTGTTATTTGTAAGCAAGGTCATTTTCATTTCTCCATAGACTCCAACAACAGTGAAAACAATTCCTAGAAAACATTCACCCTAACAAAGGCAGGGGACTTTGAGAATCAATTCAAGAAGTGGGCATCTAAGCACTAAAGATTTTATTTTGTCTGTAGGCATCAATCTTACTAGTTCACTCATCTCATTGCCTAGTGCACTGTATCTGCTCTAGAGAAAAAGCTGTTTTGAATCTGTTGAAATCAGCAAGATTCTTCTTCAGGGCCTTCAGTCTATGCATTTTAAGACAGAGCACACAGCACTGCTTCGGGTGATTCCAAGCACCTTGTCAGCATGAGGCCATAATCACAGAAATAACAGAAACCTTTCCTTGAGGTGGTTCTAAGATAGAAGCATCAATGTGCTAGAGAAACAATATCATACAGTAGCTGCTTTCAGGTTTTAGGTTTTAAACACTTCATGACAGTAAAGTGTTTAGTTGCATTGTTTCATGACAGACTTCACGGCCCACCCTGGATTTCATCCCAGCTGAAACAACTGGTGCACATCAGCTCACAGAATCAGGCTACTTCTTCAGAGCCTAGCTAATTCAAGGACTGACTCCAAGAACCCAGGCTTGGGGAAGCATACTCAAAAGGATTTTACTGATAGGGATGCTGGATCAAGACAGTTTGGAGATGACTGCTCTATAAAAACAGACACTCAGTATTCCCTCATTGGAGCCATTTACCTTTCCTGCAGACAGTGAGATTCTTCACCCAAGGGCCCTTTGGTCCTTATTATCTATGTACAAACATAAACTGATGCTCAACAAAAACCTTGATACATTTGTTGGTGCTACATGATTGGCAATTGCACTGAGAGTGTGATTGCTGGGAGCTCTTCCCTGTCTTTTCTGAAGACTGATCTCATGTTATTAGTCTTTAAAATGTTTTTCTCTCTTTGATGTTTTGTCCAAGTGAATTGAAAAACTTACTAGATATGGTGATATCTTCAGCTAATATACTTATTCTAATCTACTGAATAATCTACTGTTTCTTTCCCTTATAACCAACCCTCTTACAGTATAGGACGGTTTCTTTTCCTTCTGCTCTTTACCCCAGTTCTGTGTGTTTACATGCCTGATCTTTTCACTACATTTCAATTTTCGGCTTAAAGCCTGTGAGTAAAGTTCTGTTGTACATTTTATGTTCCTTTGCACTCTCTTCTCCCAGGGATGACTGATCCATCCAGTCTTAATTTCACAGGTCTGTAGGATTCTCTTTGACTCATTCACAGATAACTTGCTACTTCCTCCCACTGTGTCATCACTGAAGTTATTTAGTCCACACATTTTTATTTCTGTAAACCTATTCCATCAGGCTGGTGACAGGAACCTGTCAAGGAAATGACCCACAAACAATTTAAAGTAGGGTTTGTCCTGTTGTACAAAATAAAAGAGGTGCATCTACCCAAGAGAAAACTGTTAGCTGTGATGAGTTGGAACTTCAAGAATTGATTTTGCACGATATTGGTAGATTGGCTGAGAGGCCAAAAAGCTTCAGCTATGGTCATGTCTACCAATATTTTATGGGCTGCCTTTTGTGTATACTCTTCTGATAGATGTGCATTTGCTATTTCCCAGAAAGAACAAATACTCTCTTGGGGTGGTGGTTCTGGCTGTAATCCATTTTGGATACTTGCCAGCTGCTATGTTGGAGTAATTTTCTCTCTGAGGGTTCAAGTGAGTGAATAGAATGTGTATGATGATAGGAAATAATTGTTGTCCCTTATTACAATGCAGGAATCATCAAAGATAGAGCAGTCATTCCAAGAAGCCTTCCTGTTATAGATTCAGGCAATTATCTTTGGCTAGCATGAACATTCCTTAGGTCCTGGGAGGAGAATAGGAAGTACAGCCAGTCTGTCATTTCACTGACCATACCTTCCTCTGTAAAACCAAATCAATAATTACAGAGTGATTAAAAGCATTTGCAAACTCCCTGTTTTAGAATTCAACTTGGGGCATGAGAATATTCTCAGATTGCGACATCCCATGGAGAAAAATAAAAATCAATGGATATGACCTTTCTGGCCTCTATTGAGGACACTGTCTGGTTGCATTCTGCATTTTAAATTTAATTTTGCAATAAAGTTAATTTTTAAATGGCATTCCTCAGAGACTATGGGGAATTACAGGACTGCTTTGCTTATTCTCCCTTGTGAATCTCAGACTAAGCTGCCATGTTTTAAGCCACTTCTCACAGTCAGGCCCTATTAATCATCCAGGGCTTTGCACAGCTGGGCATCATGTTCTCTATTGATGATTCCATGTATTTTTACAGAGCTGGAAGGACCTTCAAGTGGTTTGAAAACTATATGACAAATCATCCTTTTCTCATAGAAATCATTTCAGTTACTTATAAACTAGAACAGCTTTCAGGGTAAGGGTCAGCATCTTCTGTGGTTCTGCTGTCACTGGACCCCATGTGGTCATGGCTAACACATACACGTTTCCACCTCACTGGATGTGTATAATCCAACTGGAGGGAGGATGAGGAGTCAGCTTCTTTTTCTAAAAACAAGCAGAAAGCACAGCTTTAAACATTGTTTAAAACACAGGTTGGTAGGAAAAGCATCACAGAAAAGGCTCCACAGATCCATCTCAGGATTCCAAAATAACCTGGCATCCTTCACATCCTACCGTGAAAGACCCACCACCAAGCTCCCTGTCTGCCTTCTGCTGTCCTGGTGCCAGCTCCCCT
This sequence comes from Chaetura pelagica, assembly GCF_000747805.2. NCBI lineage: Eukaryota > Metazoa > Chordata > Aves > Apodiformes > Apodidae > Chaetura > Chaetura pelagica. Next base: position 5,671,286 of record NW_009952694.1, read on the forward strand.
TGGAAGGCATAGTACCATGACTTGAAGGAGCCTTCCATGCATTCTCAGCTGCTGAGCCTGAGGAATCAGGTCAACCCCGTGACAGCAGCTGATGAGATGTGGTGTGTATGAAAGAGCTGTACAGCAGCTGTATACAGCCAGGTTAAGGCAAAGCCGTAGCCATAGCAGCACTGCTAGGGAAGTAGGATGACTTCACATGACCTCAGATCTGCCCTTAGGTCTCTCCTCAGTGATGAGAAAATTGTCTGAAAATCATCACATGCTTGAGAGGCAGAAACAATTTCTGATGATAATTTCTGCATTTCCTTGCCTAGATTTTTCTTTTTGATGAGGGAAAAGAGAAGTATGAAAAATACATCCCTTTCTGTTATGTCCTCTTACAAGTGAAGTGGCATAGACCAATAGATGAATGGCAGTATTTCCTACTGGTTAGAAAGGCATAGACTACCTTCCTTACTGAGGGAATATCAGCTGGTGCATACTTTACATGTTGGCAGTTTACAAGGATCTGCAAGGATGTGTCCTGCACATCAGACCAGTCTCTCTGGCCTCTTTGACTTAGGAAGGGGGATGTCCAGTTCTCTTCCAACATGAAATGAATAGGCAGATTTTAGCACAGAATCAGGAAGACAGGCAGAGGAAGTCCAAACATCTAATGCAGTTAACAGACTGTCAAGATCCTGATGGATCATGCCAACTCCATCCATCCATCTCTACAGGTGGTATTTCTCTTTCTCAGGGTAGAAATAAAATGGCTATGTAGTGTGGTTATGCAGGGGTTATTATTCTCCATTCCAGTAGCAAGTGCATTAATTATACATTAGGTGGGTTTCAAGGCTTCATACTCTAGCATCCTCCACTTGTACTGAACTCTAAAATAGTGTAAGAGTCCCCTCTCTGTTTGGGATTCAATATCATTTCCATTGCCCTGTCTATGGAGGTCACCTCCTTGTTATCAGTTCCTGCTAATTAAAAGATTAGGAGATCAAGAAAGTCACCCTGAGGAATCAGCACTAACAACAGCTGGCTAAATGGCAGACATGTGACAAAATGTTCTAACCCCCTTCCCTTTCCATCATTTTCAAGTTTATCAGAAACTGCAAGGAACTGGACCCCGTATTTCCCATTATCCTTTTTAGTTCTACTGCCTATGAAATTCATTTCCACTCTTCTGGTGAATTTTCTGCTAATTATGTTTCATCAAGATCTACTTTCCAAATGACTGGTGTATGCAAGCCCATGTCTTCAGGAACAACCTCCATGCCCACTAAAAAAATTATAATCTCAGTTCAATCTTCAGAGGAACATACACATGCACAATAAAGGTCACTTCTGTCTAAGTGTTGGGTCACTGCTTGGCAGTAACAAGTCACCTCATGATCCTTTTTTCCTTTGCTTTTTCAAGGCAGTCCTAACTATTCTATGTTTAGACTTGATGGCTTCAGTATCATGATGCTAATGTCTGTTCCTTGTGCTATAAAAGAGACTTCATGGGCCTCTGAGTGTTTTAACTCTTGGCACTGGAGAGGTCCTGGTCCTCTGGTGCTATTGCTCCCTCATACTGAAGAGTGCCTCCCCTGTCTAACCTTGCAGTTGTTTCATGGATGGTATCACCGTAGGGAGCAATAGTCAGGGTTAGGATTAATTAAGAGCTAGGACTCCTGAGACAAAGCTGTTCTAGTTCAGCTTGGTCAGTTTTTTGGTAGCAGGGGAAGGGCACCATGAGTGACTCTGGTGAGAAGCTGAGAAGCTCCCCCTGTGCTCCAAACCCAGCCAAGGAGCCGGTAGATGAACAATAGATAAGCCTCAGCGATTAACATACAAAAGAACTGATATAACACCTGAGCAAAGAAGGACTTCGGGGAGAAGAGCTGTGCTGGAGAAGAGCTGGGCTGGTGCAGGAGAGCAGTGCTGGTGGTTGGTGAGGAAGAAGAAGAATGTGTTGAGCAGAAGTTTCCCTGCAACCCATGGCTGTCCCCCTGCACTCATAGAGGAACATGGTGGAACATTCCCTGAAGGCACCAGGCATGGTGAACTTGGCCAGTGGACTTGGATTTTGTGGGCAGTGGATTTGCGGCCATGGACTCTGGTCTTTGGAAGACCCTGGTGCCAGGGGAGTTTGTTTCCGAAGCAGCCCATGACGCTGTGGGAAGTCCAGGCTGGAGCAGCTCCAGACCTCGTGGGAAGGACTCATGAAGGAGAGGTTCATGCAGGACTCTCTCCCATTGGAGAGACCCCAGGGGAAAGCAGGGAAGGACTGTAAGGAATCCTTCTTCCTGAGGAGGATAGCATGGCAAGAACCACCAGCCTGTGAACTGACTCTAAACCCCATCCCCTGTCCCCCTGTGCCACTGGAGGGAAGGAGGGCGAGAAACCGGGAACAAAGGGATTTGGACCAAAGAAAAAGGTAGAGTGGGGTAACATATGCAAGCCCTGCTCTTTGTGTTGTCTGTGTCTTGTGTGTGTTTGATTAGTGTGAAATTAAAATATTTTTTTTTCCCCAAGTTGAGTCTGTTTTGCCTGGGACCTTAATAGGTGAGGAACCCTTCTTGTCATTTGTCTCAGCCCATGAGCTTTGTCCTCCTTATCCCAGAGTGTGTATGTGGGGGTGGGGGAGTTGAGTAAGCGGCCATGGGGCTGTTCCTGTGTTGTCGTGTTGGGCCCAAACCATGACAAAAGCTGAGACACTTCTCTTGGAGAAATTAGTACCCCTTGCTCTTATAGGCTGTTTAATCAATTGAGTCTCATCCTTTTCCTAACCAGTTTTCCTCTCTGGATTTCCCAGTCACCTTGCCCAATTCAACATACTACCTTGTGATTTTGTGATCTGATTCCATACAAAACAATAGCCCTTTGTTAAAGACTTCTCACAACATTAACCTTTCTTGAAAGTGCTTTGAGAGCCATAGATAATAAGTATTATGAATTGCAAAATACATTAAGTGTTATGGAATCATTTCCACATGACTTAGTTCACTGTGGGCCTTCTCTCAGATACCTACTGTAAAACACTCGTAGTTGCAACCTGTCTCAAAATTATTTCCAACATGAAACTTCCTATACTGTTTAGTGTTTCCACCACCCTCAGCCATGATTACAGAATCATTCCAGCAGTGTCACATATGGCAAAAGAACACAGTTTTCCCTGCTAGACCATAAGCCACAACTCCTAAAGCTCTCAGTAGCTACAAAGAGGTATCTGAAAACCACTCTCCACCTTCCATGGTGGCAATGACTACCTCACACCAGGAATTCTCCTTGGGGCCGAAGTTTGCCAACCTGACACAAGAGGACTTTCAAGCACTCCAAATGGAACTACTTATAACAAAAAAGAGCTGAGGCTGCCCAGTCATCTTCTGGGAGACCTGAAACAGGGCAGCATCTTAAAAACTTCCTGGAAGCCTCCTGAAGTCTTCACTGTTCTGGGAGACAAGAAATAGAGTTTAAAGACCTACACAAAACAACTGGGATAGCTTGCATAGAGTACACACTCTAAACACTAAATTCTGGTTTTCCTAATCTTTAAGAAGAATAAAGAAATGCATGAAGAGTCTTATATTATAACCTGGTGATGTCCAAGAGCAGATATGACATTGCATGGTTATTTAATTTTAATTCTGGACATTATAGGGGATAGAATTTAACTGGTCAGTCAAGAAGATCTGCTGTAAGCTAAGCTTATCTTACAGCTAATCTCACAGCAGTACGAAGAAAATTTAAAAGGATGCAAAAGAATAATGGAAATTTGAAGGCACTGCAGAAATAGATGGTGCCTTAATGCGGGAGCCTGCCTTGAAAAAACAGCATAACAGCAAAACAACAAAATTGTAAGAGGCCCCAAAATGTTTCCTTCTGAGATATTTACCAAAGAGACAAGATGCTGTCATGGTAATAGAAAAGTAATGAACAGTGCAGGTAAGCGTATTCTTGTCTATATTCTCATAAAGCGAAAACAGGATTCCACAGAAATTTAAAAAATAGATAATAATGAGAGTTCATAAATCCAAAGACAACTAACCCCTGCCCCTCCATTCTGCTCCAAACTATCAGAAACGTAAACAGCTTAGCACAATTATTTCTATCACTATCCAGGGTTAATCTTATTGTTCTCAATTTAAAGTTATTTGAAAAAAGCAGATCTAAAGATGTCCAGATTATTCATCTTCTCCAAACTAAGAAGCCTGACAGCCTTCTTGGTAGAAAGACTGTCAGTCTTCCATAATAAATACTTTACATCTGCATTCCTAAATTAATAGCTGCAATCACTGAACCAAAAAAATTTTGTTCTAGTAAAAACTCTCAAGTTGACAACTCTGGAGACTGAGGTGTCAAATTTATTCACAGAACAATTAAATTACAGAAGACACTGGGCATAGTCCTCCTAACCATGCCTTTCAGATGTCACTCCAACAAACACTGTGTTCTATGGAATCTCTGCTGGGGTGAAGGATTTTTTCATGACTGTGGATGAACCTGTCAATGGAAAGGGGCAATTAGTACAAATAGCTGATTGCAGATGTGCAGTGGGAAGAGCTGTCTCAGCAG
>NW_009952694.1:5676088-5686679 GCF_000747805.2 Chaetura pelagica
AGACTGACATACAAGACATTTTGCAAAAGCCAGAGAACAGGCAACAGATGGCAGCAATTTTCAGTCACCAGTGACTGGCTCAGACTCCATTCGGGCTAACAAGTGTGAATGGCTGAATTACCTGATCAGTTCCCTCAGACTTCTACATTTATCTAAAGTTTAGAGAACTGCACATTTGATGACAGTTGTTTTTTGAAAATTACCTAATAAGAACAGAGTTAGTAACATTCAATTCCCATCAAGTCCAGGGGGAAAGCAAGGATGCTTATCTGCTCACAATCTCTGATCCTGCATCTTGTCCAGCAGCCAGAGTGGTGATGTACATGCTCAGCTCAAAGACCCAGGTTTTTCAGCAGGGTTCTGACTTCCTACCACAAGTCTCATAGAGGTACAAAGAAACCAACAACCAGATGAAGCACTGAAGTACTGCCTGAATACCTCCCCCTCTACCAAATCCATAGAGCAAGACAAAGAAACATTTAGGATTCCTGGCAACCTAGTCCTTTCCCAGCACATGCTCAGCAAAACTCTGCTATATAACAGGGAGAAAGGATGAATTAACGTAACCACCTCTCCACACAGCAATTAGCAAATGAAATCAAAACAAAGGAAATGTCCTCCATTAATCTTTCCCTGCCAAAGAGCACTCGACTGCCATATAATCCACAGCAATTAGCCAAATAATAGGAGCGCAAGAGATTTATCTTGAAGCAGGAATTAGGGAGGGCACGATTAATGTACTGTACATCAAGAGTGCAGGCAAAAGCTGGTGATCCCTCAGTGCAGGGTTGTTTGAGGAAACTGCAAAGCTCAGTAGTCTGGAACCAGCTTGCAGCATATGCACCCCAAAATTCCCTTTTAACGCAACCTGAGTAAGTCTGATCGGCAGTCATTGCATATGGAAAGATCAGAGCTTGTACCCAAGCTTACAAAAATATGTCTCAGTGATGCACTGATACCTGTAAGTATGTTCTGTTAAAAGGGGCAGCTGGAAGCAGTATTTGAAAAAATAAATAAATCTGGGGGCACACAAAAAAGGAAACATTAGACCGTAGAAATACTGACAGTCTGTCCCAGTTAAGAAGCAGGACCTGCCCACTCCATCAGGTATGGTACTATTTACCAGGAAAGATACGAGCCAAAATTTGGGATGTGGTCCCTTTTTAAAAGACAAAGTAGAGTAACACCAAACGCCTCTTACTTTTATTGTACATACCTACATTATCTCTTTAAAATCATTTTTCTGTTTTTCAGGTCTTAGTTCCTATATATTGCATGGTCTTGCTTTGGGCTACAGAATAGCTGTCACATTCTAGCCAGAAGTGACTTCAGGTTATATATGGCTGTTCCTGAATAGTAGGGGTTTTTGTAAGTTCATTGTATGAGGAGATTCCAGGATGCCAAGGAGTTTTGATGGTATGGCCCATCTGGATGGAAAGACCCAGAGAAGGACTAAGAGAACTGCCCCTGTTAATCACTATGTCCCCTCAGGTCTATGCTTTCTGCCAAAGCATACTGCTTGGAAGTGAGAAAAGAATTCTGTTCATCTAAAGGAATTACTTAAATTTCACACTAAGATAAAGGGCAATTTGAAAGACTCTACTCAGTACTGTGTTTCTGTTGAGTTTTCTAATTCAGTTCTCAGTCGTTCTCTTTCTCCTTCCTTTGTTTCCTATGAAATCACTCACTTCCTTTCCAGAAAACCTGATTTTTTTTTCTCTGTTATCCTGTCTTTTATGTGTCACAAGGAGGACATGTTCACTCCTGGAATATACTGTATAGATTTTGTCTATGTGCTTAGCATACACAAAAGCTGGGGAGTGAGATGGAAGAAGTGAAGAAAGTAAGAAACTAACTCCAGTGAGGTAGTTACAGCTATGCAACAACATGAAGCTTCAGCTCTCATGAAGTTCTCACAGATTTAATCCTTCCCATTTTCCTGGAGTTTCACCAGCTGACCCAGCAGGGTCACTTTGCCCCAGTTGTGGCAATCTGAGGTGGTTTCCCACAAAATTAGTTGAGCTGTTTCTCTAGCTCATGTAACACTGCCTTTACCATTGCTCCCATGGGTCTCTTTCCTTTTTTGAACTGTTAATTTACTGTGCTTCATCAGTATTTTTACAAAGAGAGATAGAACAGAACAGAGGAGATATAATTTCTGGTCTCCTTTTTCCAGCATGCAGTGGTCTTTTACCAGATGTGGAAGAGTCATGAATCTGGAACTGTTTGCTACTCTCCAAAAGTGTTTGCTACTTCTTGCCATCTCACATTAGAAATCTAGTGCACGAGAAACACAGGGCCCCAGTGCTGGTGGGCACCACAACATGGCAGGCTGGGCTGGTGGCCAAGGCAGCTCTGCTTGGCAAGGGAAGAAGCTCCTGGAGCAGGAGGAGGTGGCAACCACCTGTTTCTGAGAGGAGAAAGGCACTGAGCAGAGTGGATAGACACATTGGGGCAGAGCAAGGAGAGGAAAGCCCAGGGTCATTTTTTCAGTGGAGACAGGAAGGACCTTCTGATGGGGAGCTATGAGCTGTGGGGATCAGCATGTGCCTTGCCTGTTTAAACAGCCTCTGCACAGGTGTGCACCTCCTCATATGCACGGGAGCAAGAGAAATCTAAATGTGCACGAGAAGACAGCTTCAAGAGTCCCTTAAAGCTGCCTTCTGGGGAATCCTTATTAGCAGCAATACCAAAAGTTTGTACCAAATCGTTCAGTTCTTAGGCAGATATTTCCACATTCATCCATGGAGTCTGTCTCCTGCCCATTGCAGCCAATACATCCCCATGACAGAGAGATCAGCAGGGACCTGCCAACACAGCTCAGCATGAGCTACAGCTGCATCTCCTTCTAGCCACTAACAGCAGCCTTTCTGCCAGCATTTGTTTCAAGGAAAGTAAGGGACAAAAGAAGCCAGTTACCCTCCCCACTGCCTTAAAAATAGTAATCAAGGGCAGAACCTCAGAGATGGGCTGGTCAGGTTAGTGGCTGCATGGCTAGCCTATCTAGCTGTTTTACTGTTAGCCAGTTGGTTACAAAGAAGTTACTGTTTGTCATCAATTTTTAGTCACTGGGGTAGTAGCAGACTTCTTCCTTGATCCATTCCTAATTCATATTTTTTAATGCCTAATCAGCTACACAAGCTAGTGTTTTAATTTCCCACATGGCTGGCTGAAACTCTTTGAACATGAGTGCTGTCATTGTTATCCAAGTATAAGGATGGATTCCTAAGTGTCCTTGTTCACATAACGTGGGCAACAAACACGGCAGAATGCTGGCAGCTGTAAGAGCATGGCCTGGCACAATTCAGTCTGGTCTAGGCTGAACAAAGCTACAACCACACATTGTCCAGGCTCTGCCCCTGTCATACCTTAATTTGACAGCAAGAAAATAAAGAGCGGTTTAAAAAGAAAGCTGTATGTTAAGATTTTCTTCATAACAGGCAGATTTTGAAATAATTCAGTTAGCATTATACTGCCTGTTAAGATTCTTCTTTGTGAAACTGACAAATCTAATAGCGTGGGGGGGACACATTTTTTAATAGAGTCAACAGATAGATGAGTTTTTAGAGAGACAGAGACAGAAGTGTATAAACTTCAGGCAAACACAAAGGAGAAACTGCCTAGGAAAACATAACTGAGAGTAACTCAGCATGGCTTGGTATTTGGAGCTGAACTTGCAGCTTTGACAAGGCTGACTTTAAGGCGACCTTCAGTGGAGCTCCTTAACAGTGTATGCTGGGCAATCGCTGGTAAATCTTTATTAATTTTAATTGGCGGCACCCATTTATAAGAACCATTAAAAAGGATAAATTGAGCCCATCCGGCGTAATGTCTTTTGTTAATTAGTTTGTCAGCACTGTTTTAATATCCCCTAATGACTTCATATTTCAGGCCTGACATTAAAGGAGACGCTGTGAGAAAGGAAATGGTCTTATCACCGTGTACATTTTTTTCTTTTTTTGAACAAAAAGTGTCCTTCCCGGCCTGACCAAGGTTAGGTGTCATTTAACTCAGACAGACAGGTATCACAAGACTTGGAAGGGCCCTATCACCCTACCCAAACTTTACCTTGCAACTGACCAGCATGCTCTGCTGAGATATTCTCTTTATACAGACCCACACAACAGCAGAAGAAATCCATAGTCATCAGTCACTAAATTCTCACCCTCCATAGCCCATCATGGACTTTTCTCCACTCTCTGAGCACAGTCATCTGGGAAAAATATGGGACAAACCTGAGATACAGTTGCAGCAATGCTTCCCTTAAGTAAATGCAGGTTAAAGCCCACAAAGCTAAAGGTCTTTTGATTCCCAAGGACATGCACAGCACCAATATCCTAACCTGCCTCGGGAACCACAAACTTACAGATGAGAAGCTGACAGGATTAGAGCATCAACAAATAATGTTTTGGGTGTTAATTTGACTTGTAAAGGAAGACAAAGGAGAAATTATTTCTCTAGGTATAATGCTTCTCCTGGAACAGGGAGTGTGCAAATCAATGATTTTTGATTGGCGTCAACAGTTCTCTCCTTCCTCTCTTGTGCTTCTCTTGTATTTCTTGGAATAGCACACTCAAACTGCAAGACTGGAAGATGAGGAACTTGAATTCAGTAACAAATGTCGGGAAAAAATTGCTTTTCGACTTCTAATGAACTGCTCCTAATGAACTACTCCTAATGAGTGCAATAGTTTAGATCTTTATGTCTCAAATAGGTTATGAAAAATTTTTATTAGGTAATAAAAGCAACATAGCACAAACATTTAACCCTTTCCGCTGAATATCTATGCGATTTTTAATTTTTATTCAAGGAGGATGTGTATAAGGTAAGGGCAAGAGAGGAACATCAGTGGTAGCCATCCCAGGAGGTACTGCAACCTGTCATTGTCCTAGAGCTCCCTATATAAGGTTAAACCTGGTTTTCTTAAACACCACTGTCTTTCTCCTCACAGTTTTGCCATACATTAAATGTCTTTGAGTTGATAAATACTGGAATTATTCACCCAAGGAAGCATTTCCTCACTGTGAGGTCTGAAGCAAGTTTTATCCTTGCTCAGTTTCCTACAGTGGCTTGATCAATCAGGGGAGAGATCCTGAAATAATGTTGACTTTTTCTCAGTGAAGGGCTTTGCCTCAAGAGCTGGATTCTATTAAGTTTTTCATCAGAGATTACAATATGTGAGCAATATGAGGAAAATAACATTCTCTACCAGATAATATCACATTTGCTGCTTTAGTGTCTAGTGTTAGATTAATTTACACAAGGGTAAAGTGAATAAGCCAGAAAGTCTCTGTCTACATAGCTTTGCAAGTCATGAAGAATTTCATTAATTGTAAGGTGTTCACATTTATGTTGGTAAAAGTAAAAGGAAAATTAAAACTTTAGCTAATAAAATAGCATAATCTCTTTTCTGAAATTTTAGAGTAACCAATAAATGGCTATTTGGAAGCATCATAGCTAGAACTGTAGAAAGACGTGTTCCGTTTTGCTAGATCACCTTTCAGCAAAATACAAACAAGAAACAACTGTAAAGACTGGATCAGTTACTAGTTTTATTACTGAGCAAAATCCTTGCCTCAAAGTCAATGGAAATCTTGCTTTAAAGGTCTGGAGAACTAACAGGTTTTACTTTTTCCATTAAAATTTAGGGCTAATGATTTCGCCACCGTTTTTTTTTCTTTGATGGATACACAGTCACAGCAGTTGAATATTAAAAGCTGCTCTATGATCTCCCAAAAGCCATTCTACTGTCATTGCAAGCTTGTGCCATGTTTCATGCAGATTTAAAATTTTCAGGGGACTGCTAAAACTGTGCCCTATGTGAAGAACACAGGAAAAGCAAGCCTACAGTGGAATAGTTATTCCCAACAGGCTGAACACCTCTTTGAATGAATTGCTTTTGCAGCTGATGAAAGTCTTGAGTTTTTCTTCCAGCCAGCCTGCCTCTTGTGCACTGGTGTGCTCTATAGAATTCAGCCTTTTATAATCAAAGGTCTGTATAACAGTGCCAACATAGTTGGTACTTAGTCTCCATTTTGCAGCTCTGACAAGTACACATTTACATAATAGTATTTCATGTCTATAAACCATCATTATTCATGACAAGTATATTTCCAGTCTACACAACAGAACAAAACCTTGTATTTCCATTGTCCCAGTATTTTCAGCTTTTGTTGTACAAAAAATTATGCCTTAATTTGTTTTGCTAGTGCTAGCTAGAAAGTGAAGAGAGATTCTCTTCTTCATATGCATTAACTCAGTGACAGTTTAAACCCACCTGGGAACTGAGAAAGAAGAAACTACTATTCCTGTTTCCAGTCACTTGTACGAACCAGCGAGAATAGAAAGATACCCAACACTGCCAAAATGTGGCAAACGTATGCCTAGGTCTTCCAGTGTATTCCCATATATATTCCAACACTATTTTCACCTGTTAATGTCTTTCCTCCTTTCATATAAAACTTTCTGTTCTCCAATATGTCATCCTTATTTCTGGTCTTCACAATTTGGGGATCAAATAATCAAATTTCCAAATACTAAAAAAATTCCAGCATTTTAATAAAAGGTTTAAAAGTTTGAAATTGTCATTATTTGTGACCATTATGTGCTCCTACATTCCACCATCATTTAGCCAGCAAGTTCTTCGTCCTCCATCATGCTGAGTGTTCAGTATCAAAGGAGACTACCGCTGTGCTAGCTTGCTCTTACACATAAAGCTCTCAAACCACCTCTGAAAAACTGCCCAATATGCTTACCTTCATTTTGCAAAGAAGAAACTGAAACACAAAAATAAATTGTTTTATCTTGGTGGCAGAATCAGGATACATCTGCTTGTATTTTCCCTGGGGAAAAAAAAAAAAATCTTCACTTTTTTTTTTATGTGGAGGACTAGAAAGTTCAGGCCACATACTTCTCACTCTCCGTTGACAAGAAAACTATTAATTCTTCCCAAATTCCCCTATGTTTTTCAGTATCCTCTTCTCTCTAACTTTTTCCCAAACCAACTTTTGGTCACAAATGACAGAAACCTTCAGTACTAATCTTTGCAATGAAGAGTTCCCTCTCTGCCTTCAGACCTGTCACTTAAAATCTTGCCACTTTCTTTTAGTCCACTGTTTTCTTTTATGAAAACAGTCAAAACTGTAATTAAAACAATTTTGAAAATAAAATAAAATAAATATAGTGGGTTTACAATTAAGTCTATACAGAATTCAATTAGTAGGAGTCCAATGCCCTCTATTCACAGAAATACACTAACATTTTCACACAAAAGAGAAACTAAGCAAAGTCAAGCAAATATAAAGATAAATTTCACCTTAGTGAATTGTCTCCAGACATATGATAACTCACTGTTGTTTTTTCTTATCAACTTTTATTTAAGTAAAATAATTCACTGAATAATTCATGTGAATAGTCTTGATATATGTATCATTTATTCCTTACATGTGTCCTACTTCCATTCTGCAGCCAAAAATGATGCAATTTTGGAATACATTTCTTGCCAAGAAGCCCCAAGTTCGTTTTGTGTGACCATTCCACATTAAACTCCTATCTGTAACGAGTCTTTTCAACCAACTTGTTCACAACAACATAGTTTCAAAATCAACAAAAGGATATTGAAGAAACAAGTTAATTTCAGATTTTGTTTGAATAATCCTGAGCTGCTTTCAGTATTTGCCTGCCTTTTTTAAGCAACCTCACCTGGATCCCTCTAATGATCTCAGGAGGAAAAAACAAACAACAACAATAAAAAAACACACCGAGATGAAAGAGTGCTGCTAAGTCCAGCTGAACACTGAGACTGGGCAATGAAAGTAAAGAGTTGCCACTAGGTGACAGCCAATGCTCCCAAATAGGCCCTTTGGAAGCACTGAACATGACAGTCTCTCCCTGCCTTCTCCCCACTACATCACAAATAGGCCTCCCTCAGTATGCAGAAGGAAACTGGGCCTGGGACAGGTGAAGTGCCAATATCCAGGTTTTACATGGACAACTTAATGAAGATTGAGCACTGTGTTTAGGAGAAGGGAGGGAGAAGATGCTCTTAGTCTAGTCTGAAAAATACATTGTGATGCCCAAATAGGACTGTAGCAAAGTGAGTGCAGTCACAGAATCACAGAATAATAAATTGTGCACTTAAGTGCATGAGTTTTATATTCTTCCAGCTGGCCAGAATTTATTTCATTTTAATGGAATCAGAAAGACATTAAGGAACTTCACAACCTTTTTGTAAGCCAAGACTAGCCACCTAGATCTTTTTATATCACAATGGTCTGTTAATCACTGCCCTACCTAGCTTTGCACAGTGTGTTCTGCCCTCGCAACTGAGCTCAGCTTGTGGCCAGGAAGATTACCTTACCCTTAAATTTAAAATGTTTTCTGTCCTGCACAATTCTGATCTGGGATGGTAGATTATCTGATTCAGCATCCAAAGTCTTCTGACAAGTGAATTTTCATCCAAGTTGTAATACATAAACCAGCCCTGCAAAGCTCCCACTAGCTCCTTGCCTACATCCCCCCAGAGTAACTCAGTAGACCTATTCCTACTGCATCATCTCACAAGTCTCCAATAAGTAGAGGTTTTTGAACTTTGTATTCCATTTTGGAAAAAAAAAGTGTTTCAATCACATAATTCAACACCTAAACATGTACAGATTCCCACTCACAAGTTTGAGACCCATAATTATTCTTTCAAAATAGCAAGCAGCAATATTTGTGATAAGGCAAAATTACATCAATTTCCACTGAATAGCCAACAGCACAAACAGGTAATACTCATTTGTCCATAAAACTGTAAATTGTAAATTACAACATATATCCTTGCCTTGGCAGTGCTCTGAGAGACTATATATGCTTCTAATTCCCACTGCTGTCCTACTGCTTGAAATGTACAAGCCTGGATTTAACAGCTAACCTGAGCTAAAGTGCTCTTGCTTGTTGTCTTCATCCCGAAAGTCTCTGCCGTTGGCCTGTTGTAGGCTGATCGCAAGTGCCCTCACAATGATTATTAATGTTTTGGTGGATCAAATTTATTTATATGAAGCTCTGCCTATGTTAAAGACACCGGGGATGAGTCTGATTGGTATGTTTAAAAAGGACACACAAAGGAATTTGGAGGTGCCAGCCCCATAAACCCATAAAAACAGCATGTGCACAAAAGCAGTCATGTAAGAGATCTCCTCTGAGAAATTACTTTTCTGCCTCTTTTTTGATACTGAGACAACTTCACTCATCTGTTTTATGTTCAAAAAAAACCCATACATTTGCATGAAGGAGGAGAGTCACAACTTGCCTCTCACGATCCTCCCTGCTAGGGCTATATAAACAAGAAGAGAAATGCATTACAGAAAACCTGCTGGAGGTGATCCTTTCAAAGGGTAAAGATAAGTTAATTAAAACTAAGATAGATGTGCTAAAGATTCCTAAAGCTGAGAAGAGGTTGGCATGTCAGGAACTCTTAGAGAGGTATCAGATGCTGAGGATTAAGACTAGCATGTAAAAAGGAGTGAGGAGGACCTGGAAGCAAGGAAATGCACATTAAGACAGGCAGAAGATGCTCTTAGTGGTTCTAGTATTTGTTTTATTGGGCACCACTTATTGAAGGAAGGCAAGCACTTTGTTGAGTACATAGAAGGATTTAGTGGGTCTAAGGTGCTGATTCCTCCAGCTCAGACACCTTGCATGCCCAGTCCTGGGAAAGAGGGAAAACCCCAGTTCAGTGTACTTAACCCCTAGCATTTCTTACAAAACAGCAGTGACATGCTTCTGGAGACAACCAGCACAATCCATCAGCTGGGCCAGTAAAAAATTCACTTGGAAAGCATCAAAGTGTGTGGACAGTTCCCACATACTTTGGAGGAGTTGGTTCTTTGAGATCAAGTTGTTGCTCAGTTACATGGGTCACAGAAACAGCTCTTAGTTCCCCTCAGACAGAAGATTAGGATACCAAGAAAGCACTTTGTGAAAGATGAAGGACCTTGCACTAATTCAGTTTCTGCTGTTTATTCTGCACAGAGATCTCATTAAAAACTCTCTGCCCTCAGGGTGATACAGTAATATGAACTCACATGAACGCACTCATGATCTAACCCGGTAAAAAGGGAAACCAAATTGTTTCAAATCAAAGTATTTTAAAAGTTGAGGGGAAATCTCCACATAATTGATTTTATTACTAATGTTTACACAGGGTTCTAGAGAAGGCCTAGCTACATGAATTACAAATTACCAAATAATCTACATGACAGTAGAACTCACACTTTCACTGAATCAGCTGTGCAGGGAATATTGATTAATTTTCTCTTCATAACAAAATAAACCTAGCACTGCTCTCATCCATGCAGAAAAAGCGAAGTAGGAATTGTGAATTTCTCTGTAAAGTGAAAATCAAACCAATTCAACAGAAACACTTTCCAATCAACATATTATATAAACCACATTATATAAAACATCCAATAAACATATTATATAGATCCTACAAGACTAAAGATACACTTTCCTACTCATACTTGGCATTTGTTTATTAAGTCTTTGAAATGCCTCAGAATCTGATGAAGCATAGGCTGGATTCTGAGGTGGACTGAAAACCTGCTGA
>NW_009952694.1:5686792-5700238 GCF_000747805.2 Chaetura pelagica
CTGAACTGTCAGGCTCAAAGAGTTGTGATCTGTGGCATAAAGTCCAGCTGAAGGCCTGTCACTAATGGTGTATACCAGGGGCCGATACCAGGCCCAATAGTATTTGATACCTTCATTAACAATTTGGACAATGGGACAAAGTGCAACCTCAGCAATTTTGCAGATGGTACAAAACTGGGAGGAGGGGTTGACACACCAGATGGTTGTGCTGCCATCAGAGGGACCCTGACAGTCTGTACAAGTGGACAAATAGATTCTCATTAAATTCAACAGAGTGAAATGCCAAATCCTGCATGTAGGGTGGAATAAGCCCATACACCAGCACAGGCTGGGGCTGACAAGCTGGAAAGCCACTCTGAAGAAAGGGATCTAGGGATCCTGGCTGAAGAAAAACCAGCAGTGTGCTCTAGGACTGGATGAGGAAAAGCATTGCCAGCAGGTTGAAAAATGTGATTCTTCCATTCTGCTCAGTACTGGTGAGATCCCACCTGAAGTGCTGTATCCAGCACTGGGCCCCCAGCACATAGACACATGGAAGGTGCTCAAGTAGCAGTGTATTTTCTGTACAGGAAAAACTGCTGAAAGGAATAGATGTTTCCAATTTTTATTTAAGTGAAAAGCTTCCTTGTGTAGTGCCACTTCATAAAATCAAAATCCTAGAAAGAATGCATTTAAAAGATGCATAAATGTGACACCTCATGGAACTTTAAATATTTTATAGTAATTTTATTGTTACAATTTTTTTTTATGCCAGTACTTATAAACATGTTATTATTTTTCACAAGTGTGACAAAGAAATTAGTGTTTTGTTGTCAAAATCCCAGATATTAAGCATTTCTCGAAATTTCTATGATGCATAAGAATCAACACCCAACAATATATTGAGTCACAATAAAAACAAAGCTGAACAAGTATTTCCAGTGCAGAACTTCTGGCAGGAGAATTATACAGCAGAGGGAGCAGTTGCCCTGAGTCACTTTTTTCCCTTCCAGCACTAGAATTGCTGTAGCTGCAAGTTATTCTGAGGTGAGTTTGTAGATCAGTGTAGTGGTTTTTATTAGACCAAATGTGATAGCCAGGAAAACAAACAAACAAACAAAAAAGCCTTCAAGAACAGAAATTCTGAGTCATATGAGTACATAATGAGAACAATAACTCTGTATTTACTTAGACAGGCATTGGTAAAGCATCCAAGAATAAGAGCAGCTGGTACCTGTGAAGGAGGACATTGTGTGCTTCTGTTAAGGAAAAAGAGCTACATAATTGCTAGTGTGAAACAGTGAAAGTTTGTGGGAAGGAAGTTTATAATTCACTATAAAAACAGTATCTCTGCTGAGTCCATGGTTTATGGTAACAATTTTTGTTCCTAAGATTGTCTGTAGAAAGTGTTTTGAGAACAAGAGATCAGTGAGCAGGGGTGAACCAGCCATGTGCATTTCATCTTCACTAGCCATCTGATAGTTTGTTCTGGTAGGTAGTCATTGCTTATTTTGACCTATGAAATTTCCAGGACACCATTTGGTGCAAAGGATGAACGAGGTTACATTCTTGGCAGTGAAAATGCAACAGCTAGAGACACGGAAGATAGTGCAATACAAAATGTATGCAGAAAAGGTGCTGCAGGTTTCACAGCTCTGTGTGTATAGAACCTGCAAGATAAAATGTGCCCTGTGCCCTACAAAATTAGGGTCACTGCAACAGAAACTGTTGTGCCTCACTCTATCCCCACATGAATATAGTGAAATCAGCAATAAGAGGGCAGTAGGTGGACACAGTAGGTGGATTTTTATTAATATCTGAAAGCAACATTTGCTCTCATGTCATTTTTTTAAACCTTCAATTTTCTGAAAGAGAAAAAAATATAGTGAATTTTCTGTTTGCAGTCTTCTGCTTACCAAACTATATAGTAATACATGTTTAGTTAGACCAAGTGTTAGTCTTAGTTATACTTTCTTTTACACTCTTTAATTCTTACCAATATAATAAAATTAAACATTTCAACCTTCCCTTTACGATCCAATCAAATCACTTTTACAGGATCTAAAACTGGGAAAAAGATCTTCGTTTCACATGGATTCCGAGAAGAGCACTCAGTCATGTGTGAAAGAAATAACTCATCAATTTATTTTCAGTAAACCAAGACCATGTAAATAAGCTGCCAGAAATCAAGAATAGTAACATACAAGAACCAGTCTTAAAATCACACTGCCTGAAGGTAACCTTCACACTTTTTAGAGACCAGTGAGCTGACGGATACTGCCTGCAGCATCAGCTTCCTCTAAAGATCCACTTCTCAAGATGAATGGCATCAGTGTCCTGGCCAAAATCAAGGAAAGTGCCTCCAAGTGTGGCTGCTATCTGCATCTGCCCTGCAGCTGGCCACATTCTCACCATGGATAACCTGTCATGTGCAGCAAGGGTACTAACTACCAGGAAGTAAAAAACAGCTCTACGCATTCAGCACTGAGACAGGTAAGAAAAAGTACAAATGGGTGACTGGTCAGCACCGTAACCCAAATGACCAGAAACTCTGTGTGCAACTAGTGAGGATCTGGCCCTTTTTAACACCTGGTTTCAGGCCAAGAAAAAGCTAGACATCCATAGAGATGGCTGTAAATTGGCCAGTCTCCATCCACAAACACAGAAAGCTGCTACAGTTCAACCCACAAGCGTTCTTGGAATGTGCTTGCTACAGCTTTAAAACAGGTCAAATAGAAGGTGCTCAAAAAAATAGTTACGCTGTGATTGCTCTGGCTGCTTTAACTGGGCAGCCAACCGTGCCTTGTGACAGACAGCTGGGAAATGCTGCTAGTGAGAGACTGATTTTTATCTGTATTTAAGCACTTGTGTTTCATGTAAGCACATTAATTGTACAACAGGAATTTAGGGGATAGAGCAGCTGCATTATGAGGAGTGATTTCTCTCCTTAATTTGGAGACATACAGGCTGAGAGGGATACAACTGAGAATTACAAAATCATGAAGGCAGTGGAGAAAGTGAGAGCAGGACTTGCAATACTAGAAGCACTAGAATACTATCTTGTAATACTAGAAGTATGGACATTCACTCACACTATGTGTAAGATAAGTTTAAAACAGATGAGCAACCATTTCCTTTACACGCACAGCAAGCAGTGAATTTCTGATCATGTGGGAGTGAGGAGATGCATAATACCAGCAGGCTAGACAAAAAGAGCAGGCTATATAAAGAGGATCAATTTATGGCCAGCAGTTCGAAAAGAGGTAAGGGAATGGGCACAAGAGTACCTCTTAATAATCCTAACTAAATGACTGTGGATGCTGGGACAGGATGAGGGGAATGCACAGCATGAAATGGTCAGGATCATGTCCTAGCCTCTGTTACTGACCCGAGGAAGCAATACTACCTGAAACCCTACTTGAAAAATGACAATGTTACAGTGCAATAGAGCATATGTTTGGTAGAAGTTAAGAGCACTGAAGCTAAATTCAGAATGGTCTCTGTCATATCCCGGTAGCTGTAACAACCGAAGTTTTGGAGAAACTCCTTTGCTGCTCTCCCCTACATGTCGCTCCTGTCCCTAACACTCCGGGCTCCAGAGGAACTTAGTGATGGCACTGGGCTTTGTCCCTATTGCAGAATGGACTTCACAAAACTTGCATCCAAAAAAGCTCACCTTATAGATTCGTAAAGGAGGTATCTAACACTGACAGGCCTGACCCTTTCTCACAGTATGAAAACACAGAGTTTTAAAGGAAAAAAATCTGTCATTTTCAGGCATTCAAACACATGCTGACTTCCTCTAAGCATGACAGATTTCACCTGTTTCCTTCCTTCTCCTTTCAGACCCTGCAGCTGTGACAGATTTATTACTAACATACACAGCACATGTGCCACACATCCCTTGATCTTCCTCTCTCCAATTCTGCACCCCTGAAGAACTGAAAGGAAACAAAGCTGAGCAAAGTCATCTGGATGTATCCAAGGCCCAATCAAAGACTCACAAGACTTACAGCTTCTGCTTCTCCTAAGTATTAAATGCCACCTCTTTTCCCAGAATATTCCATGCTACATATGTATTTATATACTATACATCCCAAAAGCCTTCTGCAGCACAGACTTTGCATGTTACTTTAAATTACTGGATCAACTGTAGTGGCCACTAATCTAAACTTGACCAACAACTTATGTAACTTCATACTGTAATGGATGGGTGAGAGGATTTCTGAATGTGTTTGTGACTTCCCAGGAAGGCAGGTAAGAGAAAAATTTATCTAATTTCAGTGGATCACACACGTTTCTCAAGTCTGAGGAAACGTCGGTTTCCAGTCCTTCTGAAGCCTGCCAGGCCAGCAGGAAGGTACAACACTTTTTTGTAACTGAGATCTAAAAAAATGTTATATACTAGCTCATTTCTTGGCACTTCAAATTTAACCTGAAATCCTAGTCTTGCATACAAGCACCACCCTGGGCTAATAGAGATTTTATCTAGTTCCTGCTTCAATGGGAACTGGACAGCTGAAATTTGTCTGTAAGTGTGTGGCAGCAAGATCAGTTACATTGGTCCAGTCACCTGGAAAAGAAGTCACTGGAAACTGCAAAAGGAAAGAACCTATTAAAACCACCCATTTCCTCCACCAGGCATCATACAGGTGTAATCCACTCCATACCCTTAGACAGAATCCATGACAATGTTGCCTGAGCTAGCAGACACCTGGGCTGGATGATGGAAATCCAGTCCAGGACTAGAACCCTTCACAGTGGAAGTGAAGAGTGTCAGCCGTTCTAACATCAAGAGAAATAAATGAGAAACGGAGGTTCTCAACATAAGAAAATACTTGATCTTTGCTGAGATCAGTTTCTTTTCATTAGATGGCCTCCCTCCAATGCCCTGAAGGGGAGATGGGGGGAAATCATAAACCCATATGATCCTAAAATCATTCTGTTTGTGGGAAAAGGATACCCATGTAAAAATATTCCTAAAAACAAACAATTATAGGGAAAATAGAAACAGGAGGACATTAGAACATGTGGAGAGTAACCAGGCCTTGGCATTTGACACCAAACTCACTCCTTGGTGTCAGTTATGAAGCAAGTATGTTACTGTTTTACCAGAGACTGACAACACACAGAAAAAGCTTCATTGATCAGAAATTATCTCTGACTTTCACGTTCTATAAATTCAAAGTGAATTCCAGGCCATTTCATAGAAATTGCTTTACTTATCATTGTCCTATAGGAAAAAAAAGATTAATTATGCATATTTTCCTTATTAACCACTAGATGTCCCTCCTTCCATTTTGTTCTTATTCTTACGACCTCTGTAATGTTTTTTACCCCGAAAAAAAAAAAGCTAAATAATCATTCTACAAAGAAATATACAAATTATCAAATATGGCAGAAAGCTTTCAGAAACACAGCCTCTTTGTAAGCCTGAAGAAAAATTATCTAGCTTTCAAATACTCACAGTTCAAGGTGTTCTGGAGCTGAGGCTTAGATTCAGCACCACTTCCACTTGGAGCTTTATTAACTGTTCAATTAATTTCCAATTCAACACTAACAAAGCAAACAACTTGGGTGGAAAGCAACACACCTCAAGCCTTTGCAGAGTCCATTATACTCACTGTGTGTGAGCCTTGAGCCCTGCAGTGTATCTCTAACAGGATATTCCCTTGGGAAACTTAGGTACATTTTTACCCCACAACCAGCTAAAAAAATCAGCTCTTTCTATTGCACTTTAACTTCCTGTACACCCCACCCTACCTACAAAATCTGTAGTGATGGGTTCTCTGCATGAATAGATGGCACTGTGTGGCATCAAGCACATTCATTAAGATACCTACAAAAATGTAATGCATTGGTGATTATGAAAGTATAATTACTTGGAGATTTGCAGCTTTCACCGAAAACGGGTAATAGTGAAGAACTGCACTGTAAAATTATCTATGGTTAGAGCTGGATTTGTTGAAAGTTGGCTGGGATTCTCTTCAGAATACTTCCTATGCATTGTTTTCTGGTCCTTGTTTGGCATCCTATGTGCCAGCTTTCTTCTAAGCAAGGAGACATAGACAGGAAGGAAGCAAAGAGAAAAGGCTGAGACGCTGAAAAATAAAAGCAAATATGTATTCTAGGCCACTTTCATATTGGGAATTCTGTATTTTCTTTTCTGGGAAACATACTTTGTCTGAGCTTCTCCAGCTTGAGCTGTTAGTTCTGTGGCTCTGCATGAATCTGGTTAAATGTAGGTCTTCCAAACTCAGTATTTTTTAACAAACAGGAAGAGCACAAGCACTTGAACTCAACAAAGTGCCAACCAGGAAACTAGTGCAGCCTCTCTGGTCCTTTTCTTATACAGTGTTTATGTCGCAAGTTTGCAGAGACTCAGTTTTGGAGAGTGAAATGCTGCCAACTCCTACAACATTTTTCAAGTTTTCTTCTCTCCACAAGCTCTTCCAGTTTTCAGTCAGAGAATTGTTCCCCTCATGAGAAATTTTAATGGAACTTAGTTTTTAAAATTGCATTTGGAGTTTTTCTGCCATTCTCTACATTTAGTGTTGATGTTACTGCTAAGGCAAAAGGTGGGATTTTGGCATCAGGAACACACTGCAGCTACATCCACTAACACTCCAGATTCCTCACACTTCCCATGCTTTCAAAGATGGGACAGAACACTACTAAGTAATGCATTGTGCAAACAAGAAAATGCTTCCAATGCTGCAGAGAGCACACAAAAATAACACCATCTTCAAAATAACATCATCTTCACGTTGTTGTCAGTTAAAAAGTTGGGCACAATTGAACACAGTTAGTAACATGGGGACAGGCAGAATCAAGGATCAGGAGAATAATGGAATCAAGAACCAGCAGATTAACACTGACCAAAAAAAAGCGTATCGTATTTTGAAAGAAAGAAATCAATTTTTAAATGAAGCATTTGACTAATATTCTTTTAACACTCCTCAATGCATAACAATTCCTTTTAGTCTATATAATAGGGCAGATCAATGCATTCCTACTCTAACTTCAATAAAGAAAAGCAAGATGGAAGACTGATACATCAAAATGTTATTTGTATTTCCTACAGTGAAAAACAAACCATGAGTTTCCTTTGCATAACTTATCAAATTCCACAAATTCTCTCCAGTCTCCGAAATCCATCTTGTTATAGGAACTAACCCACTTTCCATGTAATATTGAAGAAGCCTTTCCAGATGCACTGAATTTTTATTCACTTAGAATTTATGTACGCTAGAAAAAAAAAACAAACAAAAAACAAAGAGTGGCTTGCTGCTTAGGAGAAAACTCACATTAAGTCCCTGCTCTGCCAGTGTCTTCATGTGTGATCTTGGACAAGGCATCCAGGACAAGTTAACACCTCACAGCAGAGAGCAATGCAGAGCTCTGAGCTGCGGGTTCCCAAGCCAGGAGCCACACGTGACACAGCACCTCTGTACTGGTGGGAAGCTGAGTGCACTGGTACATTTGGATACCATTGTACAGAGGTGGTTCTGAACCAGTTACCTGGTTCACTCCACTGAGCATGTACTGCTTGAGGTCAGTGATCACAGAACCTGCTCAGGTGTCTTTTCACCTACAGTGAAAGCACATGATTATGTTTCAAGTGCTGTATGGGTTTTATAGATCTGTGCTGCTTCCTCTCCTCTCTGGTTCTCTGTTCTGTCTGTGCTTCCCCAGTTTTCCTGTTTGCATGCCTGCAGCATCCTTGCAAAATGTGAAAGTGCTGCTCTTCCCATTCTGGAAATAGAGAACATAGCTAGAAACACTAAAGGCCAGCAAGAAAAATGCTCAGGACCAGTTAGGGTGAGAAAATAATAAAAAAATTATTGAGGAAATACCTTTGCTCTTGAGAAAGGCCAGTTTATTGAAATTTCTTAAAGAAAAATAAGTTTCTGCTAAGATAGGTTCAAGAAGGTTTTTCTGATCAAACCAAAAGGGCCAGGTGCCAATTCCAGAATGTACTGACAATCTGCACAGTCAATTATAAGACAGACTGAAGTTCAAATCGCATGCATGACAAGACTTGGCACAGGGAATGGAACCTAAGGCTCCATGTAAGTCCCTGACTCGGCTAGTTTGGGAGCAGTGTCTTTTGTAGGTACAATTGAATGCTCGCTTTGACCTATATAAGACTGACTCACATTATAGCTTGAGGTCAGCACACCTGTTTGGATGAAAAAAAATGTATGTTTTAATTTCTATTTCACACAAAGCATTCTTAGGATTTGAAAGCACTTCTAATAAACTTAAATAAATACTCTGCATGTTGGTGTATTATTTTTTCTGGTTCCAGTTAAATATTTCAGAAGTGTCTATTCTGTACCAGTGTAGAACAGGAAAAAGGTTTTATGGGACAGGAGCCTGTTTCTTCTCCACCTCCAGAAAAAAATATCAGATAGACAGAAAGGGAATTAATAATTTCATTATAAAAGAACCCCCTAGCTTTACTCAAAAGCTCAAAAAATCAGGTACACTGATTTCTATATATGTTCCACAACTGTTTTGCTAGTGTAACTTCAGGTTTTAAGTGAGCCATTTCTGTTTAGCAACCATATAGACGACAGATCTGTTAACTCTTTTGTGACTCCTAAAACTGAAAAACTCTTCAGAAAAGTAGAATATACCTGTTAGCTGTTCAAGTTCCTCTCACTGAAGATTGATGTGAAACCCTATCAGTCTGTGGTCCTTCTCTGAAGGAGATAGCTGAACTTCAGAAAGCATTTCTATTTACAGTTCTTCCACTTGTCACCCAGGCATCACAGTGCTTTTTCTGATTCCAATTTGGATTAATAAATCTTCAGATGCCAGTTCTGCACACAACCCAAAACTCTAGCATTTGGTCTCACACCCTGCCTCTAAGCTGGGGTGGCACAAAGCACACAAGATGATGGGCTGTTTGCTCCCTTTCCCAACCCTGAAATTCCTCCACACCCAAGCCTTCTCCAAGTCCCTTTCATCAAGAAGGGTTATTATTAAGAACAAAATAGAAACTCCAAATAAAAGAGTCCATTTGTAAAGTTCTGATCTATAGTCCTCTCCTCATTCCAGAAATCTGTAACATTTTAGCCTTCTTGAGTCGAAGTGTGTGACTCCCCCCATGTTGGATGATGCACGGCTGGTGTATTGACCATGTGACAGACAGCACAGAGAATGCCATGCCACCATGTGCTGCTTTATGTGACTACTCAACAGGACAATAATAAATGAAGATAAATGCAGAAGTTTCACAAATATTTGCTGACATGTGATAACTTGATTGGATCCAAGTCTCCTCTCTCTGTGATCTGATATACACAGAAAGGAATCAGTAGGACTGCAACTGAATAGGAGAATGTGTGGTGGATGAAGTAATTCTTTGCTGCCCACAGAACAAGGCTATTCTGGCACTGCTATGCCAATCAATCTCCCAGCCAGACTAAAGGTTACATCTGCTTTACAACCAAATAACAGAGGCTTTGCTTTTATCTTCAGAGATAGACCTGATTAGAATCAAGGCAAGAGCAGAATTAGGGGCAAAGGTAAAATTCCTTCTCTGGGCAAAGATCTACTGCAGCATATTCATACTGCTCAGCAGTACATTGAGCTCATCAGGGTTTTCTGCATGGCAGAGAATTTAACTGCACATAATGACATTTCTAGGAACAGGCTAAAGGCAGTACAGTTGTAAGTTGGAGAAAACTAAACACAAATAAAGGACATGCCACACAAGCAAAAAATCCCACTTAAAACATAAGTTTTAACTCTTTAAATGAAAGGAGCTTTAAAAAAAAAAAAAAAAAGTAGTTCACTTAATGTATAAAAACAATAATATAAATAAAACTTCCATTAAGCCACTTTGTTCTCATGTTCCACCTTGATTTACACTTTCTTTCATTTAAATGAAATAACTGTAATCCAAGGGACTGTGGGGTCATTCATGGAGGCAAGTTGAGTTTACCTCACCATAAAGGGAGCCCTTCAAATCAGCAAAAACTCTCTCTACCCTAAATAGTCAGTATATTAGGCCACCGATTTTAAGGCACAGAAGAAAGAGCTGTAAGAGATTTTAAGAGTTCGTAGAGGTTCTTCATGCTCCTCCCAAAAGTAGTATCAACTCTAATTAAATCATAGAATCATGGAGTCATTTAGGTTGGAAAAGACACTTAAGATTATTGAGTTCAACTGTAGTAATTCCTGACTGATGGCTGATGAACAATGCTCGAAACTTTGCAATTATATGGACTCCCTATTTTGCTGATGCCATTTCTTCCAGCCTTTCACTGTCCTTATTGAAAGATTCAGCATTTACTAATTGATAGCCTGAATCTTTCTCATTACATTTTAAACATGTATTACTTCTTGTCCTGTATACCCTAGATGTGTAAGACATGCCTTTTTTCAGGAATCATAGAAGGTCTATTCCAAACCTAATGATTCAAGATCATTGAGTCCAATCGTAATGCAACTACCACAATCACCAAACTATATCCTGAAGCACCACATCTAAACGCTTCTTGAACACTTCCAAGGATGGTGACTCCAACACCTCCCTGGGCAGCCCGTTCCAATGCCTCATCACTCTTTCAGCAAATAACTTTTTCCTACTATCCAACCTAAACCTCCCCTGGCACAAATTAAACCCATTTCCTCTTGTCCTATCGCTAGTTACTTGGGAAAAGAGACCAACACCAGTCTCTCTAAAACCTTCCTTCAGGTAGTTGTAGAGAACAATAAGATCTCCCCTGAGCCTTCTCTTCTTCAGACTAAACAACCCCAGTTCTCTCAGCCTCTCCCTGTATGACATATCCTCTAATCCCCTCACCAGCCTTGCTGCTCTTCTCTGGACACGCTCCAGGACGTTGGTGTCTTTCTTATACTGTGGTGCCCAGAACTGAACACAGTACTCAAGCTGTGGCCTCACCAGCGTCGAGTACAGGGACACAATCACTTCCCTACCCCTGCTGGACACACTTTTTCTAATACAGGCCAGGATACTTGGCACACTGCTGGCTCATGTTCAGCCAGCTGTGCACCAGAACTCCTAGACCCCTCTCCACCAGGCTGCCATCCTACCCCAAGCCTGTAGCATTGCCTGGGGTTATTGTGACCGAAGTGCAGAATCTGACACTTGGTCTTGTTAAACTTCATCCCTCAAAACCTCAACCCATCAATCTAACCGGTCCAGATCTCTCTGCAGTGCCTTCCTACTTTTGAGCAGATCAACACTCCTGCTCAATTTAGCATTGTCTGCTAACTTGGTGAGGGTGCACCCTCCTCCAAATCAATAAAAATACTAAACAGAACTAGCCCAAATACTGAGTCCTGGGGGACATCACTTCTGACTGGCCACCAGCTGGATTTAACTGTTTATCACAGCTCTTTGGGCCTGGCCATCCAGCCAGTTTTTAATCCACTGAAGAGTCCACCTGTCTATGCCATGGCCACTAGTTCTCAAGGAGAATGCTGTGGGAGACAGTATCAAAGGCCTTACTAAAGTCCAGGTAGACAACATCCACAGCCTTCCTCTCATCCAATAGGCAAGTCACGTGGTCATTGAAGGTGGCTTGCCTATTGGACAAGCTGGCCAAGCAGGACCTGCCTTTCATGAACACATGCTGGCTGGGCCTGATGTCACCATCATCCTGCTCTTGCCGTGTGACTGCACCCAAGATGAATCGCTCCATAATCTTCCCTGGTTCCAAGGTCAGGCTGACAGGCCTATGGTTTGCCAGATCCTCCTTTTGGCCCTTTTTCTAGATGGATGTCACGCTGGCAAGCCTACAGTCGTCTGGCACTTACCCTGTTAACCCGGGCTGCTGGTAGATGATGGAGAGCAGCTTGGCAAGCTCCTCTGCCAGCTCCCTCAGCACTCTCGGGTGAATCCCATCTGGCCCCATAGACTTGTCAGTGTCCAGGTGGTGTAACAGGTCATTAACAGCGTTCTCCTAGATTGTGGGGAGTTGCTACTGCTTTACATCCTTACCAGAAGGTTGAGGATATGGAGTCTATTAAAGACTGAGGCAAAGAAGGCATTCAGTCCCTCAGCCTTTCCCTCATCCATGATAGCAATGTTTCTCGCTGCATCCAATAAAGGGTGGACATTTTCCTTGACTATCTTTTTGCTGTTAATGTATTTGTAAAAACCTTTTTTTTATCCCTCACAGCAGGGCCAGGTTGAGTTCTAGTTGTGCTTTTGCCTTTCTGATGTTCTCTCTGCATGACCTAGCCAGATGCCTGTAACTCCTCTTGAGTTGCCTGCCCCTTTTTCCAAAGGTGGTAGTCTCTCCCTTTTTTCCTGAGCCTCTGCAAGAGCTTCCTGTTCAGCCAGGCTGGTCACCTACCATGACAGCCTGCCCCTGTGCCTCTAAGACTTTCTTCTTGAAGAATATCCAGCCTTCCTGGGCTTCTTTGCCATTCAGGACTGCCTTCCAAGGGACACTCCCAACTAGTGTCCTGAACAGCCCAAAATCTGCCCTCTGGAAGTACATGGTAGCATTTCTACTGACCCCTCTCCTTACTTCACCAAGAATTGAGAATTCTCATCATTTCATGGTCACTAAGCCCAAGACAGCCTCCGATCACTGCATCACCCAGCAGTCCTTCCCTGTTTGTAAGCAGTAGGTCTAGCAAGGCATCTCCCTGGTAGGCTCACTTACCAGCTGTGTCAGGAAGTTATCTTTCACACACTCCAGGAATCTCTTAGATTGTCTCTTCTCTGCTGGGTTGTATTTCCAGCAGACATCTGGCAAATTGAAGTTCCCCATGAGAACAAGGGCTGGTGACTTGGAGACTTCTGCCAGCCGCCTGTAGATTCGCTGATCAGCCTCCTCATCCTGGTTGGATGATCTGTAACACACTCTCAACAGGATGTCTGCCTTGATGGCCTTCCCCCTAATCCTAACCCATAAGCACTTGACCTTACCATCACATTTGTCAAATTCTATGCAATCAAAACACTCCCTAACACACAGTGCCACTCCACCACCTCCCCTTCCCTACCTACCCCTTCTGAAGAGCTTATACCCATTCATTGCAGTACTCCAATCATGGCTGTCATGCCACCACGTTTCTGTGATGGCAGCTATGTCATAGCTGTCCTGCTGCCCAATGGCTTCTAGCTCCTCCTGTTAGTTGCCCATGCTGCATGCATTGGTGTAGATGCACTTAAGCTGGGACTTTTTAGCACCAGCCTGCCATGCACAGGCTCCTCTCCAGTCAGTCCAGTCCAGTCCTATCCCCTTCCCCCTTTGAGTCTAGTCTTTCTATGACCCCTGCCAAATCATGTGCAGGAATCCTTTTTACCCTTTGAGAAAGCTGGACCCCATCTGCTGCAAGTATATCTAGAGGCACCAGCGTCTGAGCCATGTGTTAATAAGGTTTCCTGTTTATTTCAGTACAATTCCCTGCCACAGAAGGGACTGAGAGAAACATTGTCTGTGTGTAAGCCTTTATGCATCTAAAGACTGTACC
>NW_009952694.1:5700284-5704153 GCF_000747805.2 Chaetura pelagica
ACACAAAAACCAAGGTTCACATAAATAAGTCCATAGAACATAAGTACTGTGATTCAAAATTAATGCCTAACTCACGTCCTGATTTTGCATAGAAAATTTGTGACTAAAAAGCTCTACTGGTTTCCTCCCCATCTCTTCACTGAGCACAGCAGCTATGCTAACCTGTCAGGTTAAGGCTATCTTGGACTTCACCATGACATCTCCCAGCCCGTTCCTCTCTACAGTGGGACTCAGATGGACACTGCAGGGCACAAGCACAGTCAGGCAGCTGCAAACTTAGCTTCCAGCCCTTCAGCTCCTCACCTCCTCTCGTAACTGCCATCAGTAGAGTCAAGCCTGGATGAAAATATGTGAGTCTGCAGGAAGCTTCCTATGGACTTCCTACATTAGCAGAGGAATCTGTGATATATAGGAACAGAGGTCTCAGGACAAGAGCCTTCACAAAGTATGTCGCAAGTTATCCAGTGCAATACAGAGGCACTGGGTGACTCAATTGCAAAGTGCTGAATATGAGTTTAGACAAACTGCGAGTCCCTCTAAAAGAAGCATTCCAAACACCCACAGAATTAAATAGAATTAGTATGTAAAAAACACAGATGGAAATTCAGTGGGTTTTGATAATAGCTTTAGAGCTAAACAAACTCTGGGAAATAACCTAAAACTAAAATTGCCATCAAGAACCAGACATCTGTGGTGCTTTTATTGCTCCTATGCAAGTTCACAAAGACACTGCTTAAAAAACAGTCTGGTGCTTTGGAAGACTTAAAAAAACAATCCAACAAACAAACAAAAACAACAAACAAAAACCACACGCACAAAAAAGTGCCACAAACTCCCCCCCCCCAAAAATAAAATCCAACACACAAACAAAAATGACAGCATAATAGCAAATTATTGGCAGAAACTAAAAAAATGAAATGTTAATCAAAACGTAAAAGACATTACAAAACAGTAAGTCAACACTATCACTCACTATTCATGTTTACAGAAAGAAAATGTGGATACACTCCAATAGAGACAAAACTCCCAATTCTCCCAGTAGAGCAGAGAATTTATTTTTCAAGTGTTCACGACACCACTTGAATACTTTTATAAAATATTTTTAAATCTCACAAAATAATTCCTTTATTCAAAGGAGATCTAACTTGATTTCAATCCTTTGCCAGTGTTATTAATTCTCTCACTAACAGCAAATCCTAACTGTCTTAAAAAAGATTCACCCATTTAAACCATTCTCAGGTGTGATTCACAAAGATCATCTGCACAGGTTTCCTCTACAGACCATAGGTAAATGAAAGATTTATAGTGTCATTAAACAAAAATGGAATAATCTTCTGGTCCCTCATCATCCTAGCCACAATAACCTACTGCCAGAAATTATAGGCAGTGTTTCATGTCCATTACAATGCCTGCACCATAGGTAACAACATTCATGGACAAGGCAACACCAGCTGTGTGTAAGAGGCAGTGAAGTCTCTGTGCTCTACTGTCACCTTAGTGATGCTGGGTCCTCACTGCAGGAACTGACTCACTCAACATGGCTGTGCTCTCTTCTTTCCCAGCTAAACAAAGTGCAGTGCCATTTTGTTACTTTAAAACACTGATCCCCTGCTGCTGTCAAGTTATTTAAAGTGACGGCCAGAAGGGAGGGATGCTGCCTAATAATTAACTAATATAAGCTGAAGCAAAAATCCCCTGACAAGCCTTGAACCCTGCTGATGATTATCAGCTGCATTTTCTCCAACCAAGATTTCATAATATATTTTAAGGCATTAAAGATACATGTGTAGTAGGACGCCCCACCTCTCAATATGCCTGCCTCAGTTTCCCTCTGTGATTCAACTGTATCTCAATTTTACAGGCACATGCCTGGAGTGGAAAGATTCCCATGGGAAAGGAAAGGGCCTAGCAAATTATGAGCTGGTATCAACCTTGAAAGTACAGAAGGCCAAGCTGACCTTCATAATACCAGCTGCTCTGGTTGAAGAACACGGAGCCCAGCCTAGCCACAAATAGCCCCAAAACAGGAACAAAGAGATAAACAAAAGAGTTTGCTTGGTGAGAAAAGGGCCTTCCTGTTATTTTCCACTGTTTTCCTTTTATTCTCCAATAGGAGATTTTGAAGGTATGGCTAAATAGTTAAACGACAGCAGTCAATCCAGTTTATTCTATAAAAGCCTGATTCTGTCTTTGATCAGGAGGACTCCAGTACACTTCCCAGGAGCTGGACGTTCTTCTCTCCAGCGGGGACACCTGCCAGAGAGATCAATTCTTGAGAAGTAAGGACTGCACAAAGGACCACCCAGCTGCAACCATCATTAAATTTTAAATTTTAAGATTTTAGGATCCTTTTAAAGTCAATAATTAATGTTCTAGATCTAGTATAAAGTTTGGTAATCAGTAAGTTGCCAACATTTAAATGGTTAACCTTCACTGATTGATTTGATTACTAGTAGTAATTTTATTTTTAGGATAACTTTTGCATTCTAACTTCGGCATTCTGTTCTGATCTCCCAATTTCCGCATAATTTAACTGTGCTTGTGCCTTTCACTTTAAAACAGTTAAGACCCCGGTGCTGTTCACAATAAATCTTGTTCTATGCATACACATCTTGTCTGCTATCTCACCCCCATTTGGAACAACATGGATTATATTTCACTTCTACTACAACGCATTGATTTCATTTTTAGGAAAGAATAACTCTTAACATGCCAAAAATACCAACTAATCTTTACAAAATGTCTGGCTGCACTGCTCAAGGTTCCCTTTCAGGAGGAAACCTTTGCTCACTGAAGAAGTATATGCTTCAGTATTACGGAAGTCAATGTATGTTGCATGAAGGAATGCTGGTGATTTGTTTGCAAGGCAGAAGAAGCAGGGATATGCATTTAGTTTAATTTTCCTGAAAGGAAATCAACCTTTCAGCAGTTTGGGCAATGTTCAGCTCATCTCATCAGAAATGTTGTGTTCAAGTACTCTGCCCTCAGAATTTATCTCCTGTGAACATCTGCTCGCAGTTCATTACAGAAGCGGAATTTCTCTCTGAAGTCCTCTGACACTTACACCCAGTTCTCAGAATGCATCAAACCCCTTGGCAACCAGACCCAGGATGTATTTCCCTCATTCCCCCCTCTGATGCTGAACAACAGCCCTTTGTTTGGAGTGCTAGAAGCAAGCATTTTGAGATGCCCTTCAAAAGGTTTCTTAACAGCTGACTTGTTACTTTGTATGCATTTCCTTTACTAGTGCTTAAGCAACAGAACACTTTTTCGCTTCTACTAGAGCTTTCAAAATGGATTGATATTACAGGGTGGCAAGAAAACACAGTCAGCAGTCCTGTCCACAGTGAGACATCGCCCAGCTCTTTTCCATGAGGACACAACCTCTGTGTCAGGGACACAACGGAGAACAGGCTTCCACATCTCCTGCATTGTGTGTAGAATCTCACATCACAGCTGCACACAGTATTACACGAGCTCTGAAATAGAGGAGACCTCGAAGGCAGAACAAAGCACTCGGTCTCTCGCTCGTGCTGCACCTCCAGACCTTACACAGAGGTGCACTTTGTCTCTTTCCATCAGAAGAGCCCTTGCTGGGCCTCTCCCACGAGACACACTGTATGTGGCCCACCCCAAGATCAGCAGTGCTGCTCCCACCTGGGGAAGCGCCCATCCCTCATGATGACTTCCTGCCACTTCCAAAGCCAAAACGGGCGCATCCCAGTTACCTTCTCTGCCGCACACTGCGCCCTACCTGCCAACTTCACCCTTCTGCTCCTCCACGCTACCTCTACACGGAAACCCGGCCCCATCGCCAGCGGGGCCGCCCCCCCGGTCCCTCCAGCCGCCCGGCCCCGCTCTGTTCCCTC
>NW_009952694.1:5705067-5708482 GCF_000747805.2 Chaetura pelagica
GGTCCCGGCGGGAGCGCCCGGGCCGTCCCCTGGGGGCAAACGGTGGCATCCCGCTCGTCTGCCTCTCTTGGAAGAGGACGGCCCAGCTAGGGAGCGATCCCTCGGCATGAGGAGGGGTCCCCGGCAGTGGTCTCGCAGGAAGCAAAGCCAGGCTGTAACTAGAAGTGCGGGAGAGCGTCTGTGGAACTCTGCCCTGCCCTGGCGCTCCAGCAGCACCCTCTTCTTCTGAGGCCTTGCTGTTCAGATGGGCACTGTGCAAGTCCCCTGGGAGGGAGATGGTTGGCCCTGAAGAGGCAGACTGGATACATGGTGAAAAGATGAGGAGTTAAATTTAGAAGAGTCCAAATACTTTGAGGTACTGAGAGACCTGGAAAAGTCTGAGAGGGGATCTTATTGATAATGTTTACAAATATCTGAAGGATGGGTGTCAAGAAGAAGGGGCCAGTCTCTTCTTGGTGGTGCCCTGTGACAGACAAGGGGCAACTGACAAACTGGAACACAGGAAGTTCCTCCTCAGCGTGAGGAAAACCCTATTGACTAATGGTTATGGAGCACTAGAACAGGCTGCCCAGAGAGGTTTTGGAGTCTCCTTCTCTGGAGACTTTCAAGACCCATCTGGATGCATTTCTATGGGATCTGCCCTAGGTGATTCTGCTTTGGCGGGGAAGTTGGATTTGATAATGTCTAGAAGTCACCTCCAACCCCTAACATTCTGTGATTCTACGAGGTGGGAGGAGGTTAAGTGAGACAGGCAGAAGTGAGGCTTTGAACCAGAACAAACTACATTTGGGTATAGTCTTCCACACCAAAAGGCATTATTGGACAGAACGGTAGCTGTCCAAAAAGAGACTCTTGATGCCAAAGAGTTTTCAAGAGTTAGCAAATGCTTGTACAGCTTGTTGCTTGTGTAGGGTAAGATGTGGATTTCCAAGCATGTTCCTGGCCTTGTGTGCGTGTGCAATACTGAAACATTTTAATTCTTGTGATTGTTGCTATCCATGTTGCACCTCAGCTGGAAAAGTGTCTCCCCGTTTCTTTGGCATCCTGTGAACAAAAGACACCACAAACATTTGGTGTGTCACTCCATTGGCAGGTTATGAGAATATTCCCATCACTCTACTATTTTTGTATCTGAATTTCCTCTGTTAATTTTTTCTTCTCAGGCTTTTTTAGCAAGGACTTACATCCTTGGAAAGGTAATTTCAAGTGCAAGCACATGCTATTTTATAATGCGCAGACAATCCATATGGTTTTCCATGAGGACCTCTGGAGAGGGATGTCATGTAACATCCATTGTGCAGTGAAGAGTTATAGGCATCTGTGGCAACAACCAGAACAAATCTTGAACCCTGATTACAGTTCCTATTCTAACCCCACTAGACTTTTCCTTCCTTTTCAGATTTCCTTCCTCTCCTCTGACTTTGTCCTGAGCCTGGGTGAAGGCTGAAAACATATTTCAGATTAATCAGAACACACACTACTTAATTTCCTGGCTGAAAGGGCCAATTTGGCCAGGAGAGGTGAGGGAAATGCAAGAAAGAAGTTTGCAAGCAAGACTCCAGTGCCTGAGGAGAGAGAAATACAGAAGTTCAGTCTCAAGTTTTGATCTTATTGTGAAGTACTTCCCCTGCTTTCACGTTCTAGTCTTGGTGCTAAAGGGTTACAGTTAAGGAACACAAGTGATATGAGCTCTTGCAGTAACAGGTGAAATTAGGTTATCCATTTTTTGTGTGTCTGCTAGGGAACCAGATCTGTAAACTCTGTTCAGCACTTCACAATCTAAGAACTTGTTTCCAAGCTCACCAGGCTTACAGCTGAGAGGATGCTGGGATGCAGGAAGCAGCAAGAATGGATGGGCTCTGTTTCTCTAGCTCCTTTTCCCCTCTAGGGATGTGGTTTTGTCTTTGAGGGCTGCTTATATCACCACCCATCTCCATGCCATCAAGTTTCTTCCAATGGTTGATGCAACAGATGAGAATTAGGGCAATGAGTGTTCTCCGCAGAGCTAGTTTTTTTGAAAAGCCAGATACTCTCCATGTGCTGGAGGGTGAATAGGCCATTTTAGGTGTTGGGAATTGGACAGTGGTTTGCCTACTTCAAAATTTTTGGCTTTGAATGGTAGCCAGTATTGGGTTTTGGGGGAAATAGCTCTCAAAAAAGTTGTCCATAAACTAAACTTTATATTGTAAAATGATGACTGCAGGAGGCTGTGACCAGACTTTAGAAATAATGTTCGCAGATCAGCTGCAGGGACTGTGTCTTTCACAGGGATATGAGAGCTCAGAGATCTCTTGTCTCCATTTCCTTCCAGTAGATTTGGGGTCAGTAGGCATCGAGTGAGTGGTGTCATGGTGGCAGGACATACTTGACTGGCCGTGCATGCTAGGCTTGAGAGTGCCACCCTCCTGTAGGCTGTTTCTAGCAACAGGATGGAGTATTGCTTTGCTTGGAGCTGCTGGGAACATCAAATGGGTGGTCACTGGAAATAGAAAGTTATGTGTGCTTGCCTCATTAAGAAATGATGGATTTTAAATGAGCTGGTTCTGAGGGCAGAGACAGGAAGAGTTGCATCTAATGGGTTCATACAGAGAGAGGGGAAAAATCCAGTTTCCTTAGTCAGGCTAACAACTGGAATTGGTATTGCTCCCGTGTTGCTTGCAAATGGAAGATTAGGGAGGGGCTTGGATACATGTAAGCACCATAAAATAAACTGTTGCTAAGTAGGCTAGCCAAAAAAATACCTCTGTGATATGGACAAGGATGAAGCTTTGTCTGTGCCTTGCTCCCATCTGTCTTGTCTCATGTACAGCATGGCCCACTTAGTACATGAAAATCTCTGTTGATCTCAGGATCCCCCTTCGAAAGCAAGACCCAATCCCATGCACATAGGCAGCCTGCATGAATCTAGGAGTGGGGTGATGCAGCCCCTCCACACAAGTGATGAGGGACTGAGGACATGTTCAGTCAGTTTGCTAAGCCTGGCAGAGGTACATGCTCTGGGGATTTTGGGTTCTTGTCCTAGCTGTCTCCAGCTTTCAGAATATCTAAAGGAAAAGTAAAATAGATCTGATTTTCTCTCTTTTCTGACACAAATAAATTCCTTTCTGCTTTTTGGAAGATTGTGAAGACTGCCTAATATTAATAGCTGTTCTGAGATGTGTAGTGGATGATGCTGAGTAAGAACAAAGCATTAGATCTCCCATCCTGTCAGTGCTGGATTGAGGGGTGGAGACCTTACTCCTCTCCTCCTGCTTCTATTGCCCCATTAAAATGCTATAGACCTGATGCAAAAGAAGCTGTAGCCCAGTCTGGGCTGCAGGCCCAGATCTGAGAAAGAGAGTGCACACTGTACTTTCATCAGTTTAATTACTTGAGGTGCAGGAGGCTTTTCTGCATTAACAAGTCCCCTGCTGAA
>NW_009952694.1:5708526-5735018 GCF_000747805.2 Chaetura pelagica
CTGCTTGCTATTACCCTGTCTCAGTGTTGCACAGCCTTTTGAGGAGAAGGGGATCTAGGGATCTGTACTAGTAAAGAGAGGAGTTACTACCCAGAATCATTAGTCTGTGCTGTCAACATGTCCTTAATCCATGTCTTCACTCAAAAAGCACAAAAACATCCATGCTGAAGAAATGAAACAGTCAGCCTGTCCTGGTTGTTACCTCTTTCATTGTTTCTGCCTGGAAATAGTTTCCTGTGACTCAGTATGTCAGCTTATAGCATCCAAACTGACTCAGCTTGTGCAGTTCCAGAGGTGGCTCCATGCCTCTGCTGCTCTCCGGAGCCTTCCCTGCTCCTGCTGTGGCTTAACAAACCCAGTTTCACTTCTGCTCCTGTGCCACCTCCTGCAAGTCAGCCAGCAACTGCTTGCTCCAAGCAGGGCATGGAAACGAGGTGCTGGAGATGGCAGTTGGCAACTCCAAGAGGTGCTGGGAAAATGGGTACCAGTGGCCAAATGGTGCTACTTAGTTTTCAAAAAAACAGAAAAGAAAGATCAAAACACGGGAGAGCAAATGGAAAGAGACAAAGTTTAGCTCAGTGTTTACTTGCTGATGATGTTTGGAGTTAGACTGGAGATTATCGTTTCCAGAGGCAGCAACAGCCCATCTCTCAAGGTTAAGCAGTCTCAGGCCTGCCTCCTGCGCAGGTGCAAGCAGAGTGTGACCATGTGGCAAACCAGGATGGCAAACTGATCTGACTGAAAACCACCCATGTTCGCTGGCTCAGCTTTCAGCTGGTCCAAGTGCCTGACCTGGTTCCCCAGTCGTTCATGGCAGCCCAGGGCAGAAGAAGGAGGAACAGAAATAAGCCGCCACAGAAATACACATGGAAGGTGATGAGTGTCTTAAGCAGCTCTGCCAACTACAAAACCATGGCAAGCAGAGGCAGCTGTGCGCTACAGAGTGGTTCTGACTCACTCTTTCTTAGCTGGGGATAGCCCAGCTCTGGGGGAAGTCTGAGAAGGAACTTAAATGCTAAAAACCAAACTGCTGCAAAAAGCTGCAGTCTGGTGTAAGAGGACTGTGTGCAAAGCATGAGCTATCCTTCAAAAGGAAAATGCTCTCCTGTTTCTCCAAGCATGTCAGTCACACCAGATTTTTGTCTTCATTATATTTGTCCTGTGGACAGGACCCTTCTCTTTGCTTAGACATCTTAGCTGCTGACATGGCTACAGTTATCTCCTGTGAGGCAAATGGTGAGGAAAACCTGACTGGACCCATGAGGCTGAGGCCTCAGAATGCAACAGCAGTCTGAACGATGAACTTTCAAAAGTCAATTCTCTGACCATGTAATTCAAAACAACAGACACTTCAGCAGGGATACTCATGATGCTATCCAGCCTATGTCCTAGTCCATGCCAATTCACCTGAAATGCTGGGAGGCACTAAGAACCTTTATATCCTTCCTTACAGGACTGTTCCTTGCTCTGGTGACTTTGAGGAAACCCTCTGGTTTTGCCTCTTTCCTTATTTTTGTTTTGTGCCTTTCAGTTTTCATAATCAAATGAGGCCAAGCTCCTTAGGTGATAGCTTTCCTGTCTCACATCTTGCCTTGTCAGTTAATTTTATCTAATTCTACGACTGTAGCAGCTTAAGTGCAGGACCCTTTCACACAGTTTCTCTTGCAGCTCTGTGATGGTGCTTCATTCTGAATCCCTTCCCAGTTATCAGTGTGGGAACAGAGGAATATTCCTGGTGTGGTCACTTGGGCAGCAAAGGGGCTGGTTTGAGAGGAGTGTGCTCCCTGTAGCTATGTGTCACTTGAGTTCAGCAAGAAGCTGGAGAGGTTTGGAAGCAATGATTTACACTCTGCTCCCCATTTCAGATTCCCATACCAAGTGTGCCTGTGTTCCAGCCGTCCACCCCCATCCCTGAGCGCCTGGAAGCTGTGCAGCGCTACATCAGGGAGCTTCAGTATCCTTTACTGTTACCTCAGTCACTGGTGCGATGACCCAGGAAGAGGGAGCAAGGGGACTTTCTTTCCTTGTTAAGAACAGAAAATCTCATTCTGTTGTAGCTGGAGGGGAACTGAAACTTGTTCCCTGAAAACAGGAAGCTGGACTTGGGATGATAGTTTCTTTTGCTGCTCTGTTTCTTTTCTGCCCAAGTTACCTTCTGATCCTGTTTGCTCCATGTAATAAATGGGCATGTTGTCAAGGGGCTTTTCCCATGATCCACCCTTCTAGGTCAGTGGCTTTACAGTCCCATTTCATTAAAAACACATATTTGAGACCCTGACAGCTAGTTCTCAGATGTACTACAAACAGTGTCACCTCACTGTTAAGGCATGGGTCAACTGTGGAGATGAGAAAACTGCCGCTCAGTTCATCCTAGTTAAACACTCCTCTCTGTAGCTCTCTAAAGGACAGTCAGCCACCCTGCTTCTGTAAGGTGGCAGACCTTTTGGAACCTCTCATACATCTGAGGTGGTTGTGCTCTGAACTGGGTCCCAGTCAGGCTTGGAATCAGGCATTATGAATTTGACAATGTTCTGTGCATTCTGTGCAGACCAGAGCAGGCAGATAATTATCAAACTTTGTTGTGCCCTGGTAACTGGAAAGCTGAGCAGAGCATGTGCTGTCAGCATGAACCTTTCGAGAAATGGAGTGGAAACCTGTGTGGGTGGAGGAGGAGGAGAAGAATTGACAAGAGGGAAATACAGTGGACGTAAGAAGAGAGGACAATTTCTTGCATTGCTGTTATATTTGTGGGATCATGACTTTGCTATGAGAATAGTAAGTAACATGAAAGTTCTTCAGACAGGTTTTCTTCTAATTCTGCTTTCTAAGATGCCAAGCCCTTAACTTCTTGCCTCCAGGTACAATCACACTGGGACACAATTTTTTGAGATTAAGAAGAGCAGACCTCTGACTGGGTAAGTGTTGACAGCCCTTACAGCATTTAAGTCTTGCTTTAAGATGTTTGGGCCATACTGTACTGACTGCTTCATCCTCCATCCCCTGGCCAAGGTCTAGGTGACACTCAGGGATTTCAGTACTGCAGCTCCATCCTACTTTAGGTGAATGTACTGTCTGTTGCCTGGGGCATGGCTGGGCAGAGCTGTGTCTGACCTTTCTCAAGGACAAGAGCAGGTTTCATTGTCATGAATCAGTAAATCCAGTAAAATAACATAAATGTATTTCAAAGATGTGCAGCTTCTGCCTGCTTCTAATTGGAATAATAATATGAACTTTGTAACAAGCTTTGCAAAAGCCAAGTATCTTTACAGGTTTAACTTCATAGCTTCTCTAAGTGCCTTTGCAGAATCTAGGCTCACAAAGCTTTTGGTGTCTGATACTTTGAAGGAGAAGGGGGATTCTGTGTGTAGATTTTGGGAAGAGCTGTGCCCTGCAAGTTCCTGGAGATAAGCACCTGATGTTAGTTGACTCTCTTGGAGTGCATACTGAGAGTCTCCCAAGACTAGTGCCTTACTGTTGGTCTAGTCCATAGACTCATGTGACCACAAATATCTTGTGTTGTGATCAGTGCAATGTCTCCTCCACAGTATGAGTTGAACAGAGAGTAGGGTTAGTGCCAGAGAAGGCGGCTTCACTGTCCTTGAGCCTTGTGAGGCAAACATTGCTGGCTATTTGTCTTCTGATGCTTCTGCTTGTGTTCGCATTGGTGTCCATCCACTCACTGAGCCAAGTGCTGTGCTCTCCCTGGAAACAGATGTTGGCCTAGTAAGCAGCTTTGCTGTAACTCACTGAAAGGAGTTCCTTGTAAGCAGCGAGAGCGCATCGTAGAGACCTGGTTTGGATTTAATATCTTCCTAAAGAAGATACTTTATTCTGTTCCCTGTCCTAAGTGGGCCACCTTCTCTCCTGGAAACTTACCTTACATATATAGTGCAAAAGGGCTCAATCGGCTGTACGTGCATAGCTCAAGCCCTCTAACTGTCCTCGTCTTTCCGTTGCCCCATTCTGCAGGTTGATGGACCTGGCCAAAGAAATGACCAAAGAGGCCCTGCCAATAAAATGCCTGGAAGCTGTGATCCTGGGAATGTATCCTTTCCTCTTGGAATTGTGCATGCCTGCCCATCCTTGTGTTTTCTCCTCTACACTCTATGATGCTTTGAGGCTGCTGATAATATTGTCACCAAGCCCCACAACCCTCTGTTTTCCCTCTCCAGTTCTCCCAAAAAAAACCCAGCAATAAAATCCAAATCCAAACAATTATCTGAAATATAAGTAGTTCTTTGGAGCTACTCCTTCCCTAAGAAGGGTGGTGGTACTCTGGACAACTCTACAACTGAGGAATATCAAACGGGGGGCAAAAATATTAGGTAGAGTTGGGTCAGAAAGACCTTGGTGGATAACATTGTTCTCTTACTGCAATGTTGCCTGTGTGTGCTCTACATTAAAATAAGTCAGGGATTTTCCCCAACTTCTGATTATGGTATATGTCACTTTACTAGTATGTCTAACACTGCCTGCCAGCTTAGGCAATACCTTTATTAGTTCTAGACATGTGTCATCTTTAATTACACGTCTTTCCTAGCTATCTTCAAGGCTTACCTTATGTCACTCAGGCTACAGATTCTTGATGCACATGGGCAAAGCCACCTGGAGGGGCAGAGATGGCAAGTGAAGGTTCAGAAGTGTAGTCTGATAAGTATTGTGTCCTGAACGTTCCTCAGCTTCTGTATGAAATAGTAGCTAGTACAACAGATTAAAACAAACTAACAAATACAGCATTTAACAGTCTGGAAGCTATGGCATCCAGTACACCTGAGGTGTTAGCATTGCAGCTTCTGCCTCAGAACTCCCTCAAAATTAACTTCCCTTTGTTGATTGTCTTGTTGAAGAGGCCAAGTTTGGTTTCCCCATTATCCATCTTGCAGTGAGCTGCACTTTTTGATCTGGAGAAAAAATTCTGCCTGTGTGATGCCTTAATGAGTGGCGAGTCTGCTGAGCAGGCTGGTGGGAGGGTGTGGAGTAGAGAGGAAGAATCTTGTCAAGCAAATGGTATCACTGGTTGTTTCCTGAATAGTGGCTGCTGTCAGTTACCTCACCAACAACATGACCACGCTGGACCGTTTCCCCATCAGCTTCAAAACCCACTTCTCAGGGAACTACTTCCGACACATTGTGCTGGGGGTGAACTTTGGAGGCCGCTATGGGGCACTGGGCATCAGCCGACGTGAGGAGCTCATGTACAAAGCACCCGTCTTCCGCACACTGAGTGAACTCATCTTTGACTTTGAGGAGGCCTATCGCCGCTGCTGGCACACGCTCAAAAAGGTGAAGCTGGGCCACTGTGTGTCCCACGACCCACACAGCGTGGAGCAGATTGAGTGGAAGCACTCCATCCTGGATCTAGACAAGCTAACCCGGGAAGACTTTCGCAAAGAGCTTGAGAGACACGCCCGTGATATGAGGCTGAAGGTAAGCAGCAAGGTTGGAGAAGTAGACTGCTGCTGCAGCTGCTGTCTTGGCTGGTTGATGGTGTGCTGGGGTAATGAAGGGGCAGGAGGTTCTCCTAGATGGTGGTGGAGCAGAGGGCGAACTGAAGGCTGGGGGCTCTTTTGCTTTGTATATAGACTGACCCCTAATGGATGCTTGCGCAGTACTGCAGTTGCAATTAGCTTGGGCTTAATACAATCCTTGACGCCATAGCTGTCACTGTACTTGTTCTTTCTGGCTTTGGCAGTTTTGATGCACTGGCCTTGCTTTTGTGTCTTCTATTGCCATATAATTAATCATGGTTGGGCTTTGTTTCCTGGTTACTATTTGTATTGGTTTTCTGTACATGTTGCTCTTACTTTAATTTTTCCGGCAGATTGGCAAAGGAACTGGGCCACCATCTCCCACCAAGGACAGAAAGAAAGATGTCTCCTCCCCACAAAGAGGTCAGGCCAGCCCCCATCGGCGCAACAGCCGTGGGGACCGACGGTGAGTGGGGCTGCTGGGCTGGAGACCTATCTAGACCATCACTCTTTTACTTGTAGACTCCACTTTGCTGTCAGGTTTTGGATCCTTCTGGTGTCTTACTGGGGTTCTTTATAACAGGGAATACTTCTCTGACCTGCTGTAGCATTCTTCCATAGTCTGTGCTTTTTTATAATTGCTTAGGGAGTAGAAGGACAGATGGGTTGTTTGTTTTTTTTGTTTTGGCAGGGAGAAGGAAGGCAGCTCAAATACACAGGGATCTTGGTTGCTGATATTTAACCTTACACAAGGGTCTGAGCTCTGGTGTCTCACAGACCTGTGCCCCAAAGAGGTTTCAAAAATTACACTGCTGTCAGTGAGACTGTTTTCCTGAAACTGAGTTGGGGTACCAGACTGGAATTCCTGCTCTTCCTAACCTGCATTCTTTTCTGTGGAGATCACTGGGAGATTTACTGGAGGTTGCAGAATAATCCTTCCCTCAGTAGTGTAGGAGAAGTCTTTTCCTGTGCTGCCATCTCTACTTGCAGCACCTCCTGACTGAAAAAAAAGCAGTTTCTGAATAGTTCCTACTATCTTCGTTCACAGGCCATCTGGTGAAAAGAAGCCTGCTGATTCCAAAGCCATGCCAGACCTCAATGGGTACCAGATCCGGGTGTGAAGAGAGCTGTGCCTTGTGTGACTGGCTTCACAGACTTTTGGGGCCACAACTGGGAGCTGGATCCACCTGCAGTGATTCTGGCAAAGGGGACAGGGGAGTGGGAGCAGAAAAGAGTGCTGATCTTGCCAAGTACTTCCTAGTGGGCTAGTCCCAGACCTGGATCTCATGGGTCCCAGAGGATTCACTTGCCTGTTTCTGGGAGAGGTGTCCATCTTAATTCACTGAAACAAGTATTTTAAAAAAAAAAATAATCTGTATGTTGGTGGGAGTTTGCTGCAGGAAGAATATGAAGTCAGTGGAGTCAGCAGACTTGCTATCAATTTTTTTGTGTTGACAGCAAGTAGATGAAGCATCTTGTCAACAGTACTTCTTCCCTGTCTGTACAAGTCTTAACTCATGCAAGGCCTGAAAGTCTGAGGGAGAAGTGATGCCGAAATGAGATGGCCCCCACATCTTGTGCAAAAACTCCTGGTTTTGTCATTATGAACACTTTGTTTAACATTGCCCTTGTAAGAGACAGGGCTGAATTGTCTTTCATTGTCTCTGAGGGGTAGACAGTGGGATAATGATCCTCTTTACCCACTGCAAAGACGGGGAGCTGTTGCTGTAAGTCATTTTGTGGTTGAGTGGGTCCAGATGTACCTGTGCCATGTCCACATGAAAACAGGCACAGAGACCTCAGTTCTCCCAGTAGTGGAGGTAGGGGTAGGCAGGGGCTGGCGGGAAGCCTGAACTTGAGTCATCTCTTCATCAGCCTTCTATCCATTAACATCTAGTGACTGCTACTGTGAAAGCTTGCAGAAGGCACTTCAGTCACTTAGGTATGAGTTTTAAGAGTAAATTGTTAAAGAAGGATTTAATTATGTGAACAGGTTTTTCAAGCGTTTTTACTTTCCACAAGGGTTTTGTTCCCTCCTTACTGTAGTTTAGTGCTAGAGTTACAGACACCTGTTGGTGGGAAGCCCTGCACGAGTAGAGTGCAGCTGCTTTCCTGACGGCTCAGCGTGAAGCCTCTTGAAAGTAGTTCTCCAGCCTTGTGCCAGAGCTGTGCTTGTGTCTGGCCCTTCAGATAGCTGCCAGATTTCACAGCACCTCTCACGCTAGGCTTCCCCAAAGGGCCAGGCTGGCCTTAAAGCCTTCGCTGTTCCTGCACCTCTCTCAGAGGAGAGTTGTACTAGTGGTTAAGCAGTGTGACGCTTGTCAGAAACCTGGAATGTGAGGTTGCCAGAAGTCAGAACAGTATGGCCTTGAAGTGATCTGGATGCATGTATCTAGGGGATGCAAAAATTGTGGAGTGGGAATATCCTTGAGAGAAACTGAGACTTGTTTTATCACAGCACGGACAAGGAGCTAAACCTTCTAAAATACCGCATCCTTAATTTTGTTAGAATTTGGTTTATTCTTTCCTGTGAGCTTGTTAGAAACATGATGGAGCTTATCTCTACCAGGTTTTTT
This sequence comes from Chaetura pelagica, assembly GCF_000747805.2. Taxonomy (NCBI): domain Eukaryota; kingdom Metazoa; phylum Chordata; class Aves; order Apodiformes; family Apodidae; genus Chaetura; species Chaetura pelagica. Next base: position 5,716,571 of record NW_009952694.1, read on the forward strand.
TGTTGCAGTATTGCTGTGCCATACCCTCATATAAGCAGTGCTATTTTGGTGGCAGAGAATAGGTTCTTATCCCCAAACAAATCAGCTCATCTGTAGTGTTACAGCACTGTTAATCCTTGAGGCACCACCCACAAGTGATTTAACTCGGGCCTTATAGGTTCCTAATTGTACATCCTTAACTGTGATGTAGCTTACAAGGCACTATATCCATACCAGAGCAGTCTCTCCTTCCAAGCTCTTTGTAGTCTGTACTTTTCTGCTATGCTGTACAACCAGGAGGACAATCTGTAGGGGGTGGCAGAAGTTGCTGCTGATCCAAGATAAGGTGGATCCAGAAGAGGATGCCAGTTTCCACAGTGCAGTGCAACACCTGTCCCTTCCCTTGCTCTCCAGCCACATGCAACCATTTGAAATTAGACAGCAGTAGCAAGCCAAGCAGCTCTGCTCAGTTTTGTGGGGCTGTAAATTAACATATTTAGTGTCTGGATGCTAACAATTATGTTAGCTGTAAAGGTACCACAGTTACATATAAATAATATGGGTCACCTGGAAGCCACAAACTGCCTTTGCATAATGTTTGCTATGCAAACATTATGATTAGTTTGTTAGTTAATTCAGAGTAACTGGAAAGCTCTTAAGAATAATTGTTAGTAGTTTCATACAGAGCACATTCAATACCTGGACAGACTTGAGGATTTTTAGGTGGAAAGAAGTGGAAATGTGTTGTGGGGAGGAAGACTTCAAACAGATGGGGCAAGTGAGGGATCAGTTGCAAGCTGCTTTCTTTAGAGCAGGGTAAAAGGGATGCTCAGCAGTGCTGGATCACCGGGGTAGAATGACTTAAAATGCTTTGTTTGACATGGTAATTAAGTGCTTTCCTGCAGGATGTAACAAGAGGCCAATAGCTTAGAAAACCAAAGGAAGTGGATATTTAAGGAATGAATGGCAGGTATCATTCAAGATCTCAGCTGTAGCCAGACAAGAATATCCTTTTTCAAGATACAGTTGCACAATTATCTACATTAGGAGGCATTTAATTCTTACATGTCTCGTGTTGATGACTTCTCAAGATGGACACAGGAGCAGACACGAACCCTCTACTTGAGTTCCTATCACAGAATCACTATTTCAAGCCTTCTACTATTTTTTTCTGTGTGCTAGATTTCCTGCCTGCTACTCTTTCTGTATTTCCAGTTTAGCAGATGGTGCAAGAAACTGGAAAATGACCAAACAATTATCCCATTCTTGCTCTTTCTCCCTTCAACCATCAAGATGAATCACTTCAATACAAAGCTTAGCTTCCTTGCTAACAAACAAGACAGCATCCCCCTGTGACAAAGAGGATTAGTACAATCCAGTTGTATGCCATAAAAAACCTGAGGGCACAATGAAAGATGAACTTTTGCACTTCCACATCTTTCCTCTCTCATCCATATGCTCTGGCTTCTGGCCTGCCTGCCTTTAACCAAAAGGGAAAAAAAGCTAGGAAGTAGTCTTTTTCACGTTTGCAGTCTCTAGAACTACAGAGAAGGAATTAAAATAAGGAACTAGACTGTAACTTACACTCTTCAGTGCCTGCAGAACGAAAAAGATGCATCTTGAGGAGTCGTGTTAATTATTTAATGTTAAATATTAGTATGATTGCTCTTGCAGCTCTGCAGTGTAAATTTCACTGCCCAGTCGGTCTCATGTCTGTTCTGCAGTACAAGTCCTTCTGAATTCTGTGGAAAGGAACTGCATCCATAAACTAAAAATGGATAGACACTGCCTATGTGTTATGTGAAGTATAGGTGAGCTTTGAAAGACCTGAACAAATGCTTACTTACTACTAGCAGAACTATTTTAAATGAAATGCAAACCTTGAAATAAGATTTCCTCTTCATACTTTTATGTAAAAGTCCCTTGATACCTGGTCAACTGCAATTTTTTTAATGGATTAGCTTCAAAACTTTCTGCTACAGTGTCACTCTGATACAAACAATATCCTAAAGAGCAGGGTTGGGTGTCCATCACCCTGTGACACACTAGCCTTTCTTTTAAACTCTGATATGATAAACTAAATGAGTATTTAGGAACTCAAGGTATGTTAGCAAGTGTTTTAGCTGGGAGTGGAGTGCTTTTTTTCAGCTGATTATTTTAGCCTTGTGTGGGTCAGTACAGGATATGATCTTCTAGATCTACTAGAATACATGATTTCAGAACCGTGATAGAAACATAGTTTCTGTTGATGCAGTAGCTGTATTGCTGTTATCAGAGCTGTTTAACGTGAACTTTTTTTTTTTTTTTAAAGTATTTCAGGTGAAAGCCTTAATCAGGTGCCTGCCCCTTAAGGCAGGCTCACATGTGGTGTTGTGGAGATTGAAACATGACTGTCCTTAAAACTGCAGAGTTTAAGAAACCATAATGAATAGAAGAATGTTCCTGTTGAATAGAAGAATATTCCTGTTGCCAAAGGGCAAGAGTCTGGATTAGATGGCCTTGACCTTGCTCCAGTGGCTCTCACTAATCACTTCAGGTGGTTGCTTTTGCCACTTGCTCCTTTTAAGTGAAGTATTTCAAGTGGCCCAAATCATGATCAGACACTAGATCTAAGCAGGACATGCCCCATGTCGCACACATACTACGTGTGCAAGTCTGGCTAAAATAACACCACATATTCCAGTGGTCTTGCACTGTTGTCCTGTGACCATTTAGACCTGCATTAAGGATTTGCAGCTTAAGCTAATAAAGCAAGTGCTATTCTGGCTTGGTGTTTGCTCTGTCAGAGCAAGGTGGAGATGGTCCCTCTACAGCCAAGCTGAACTCCTTAGGGAATTTAGTATTTTTGTCCGTTTTCTGAGCAGGTGTTTACTTGTGTCACAACCACTCTCCTTCAGTGGTGCCCCGGCCCTCTGCTCAAGAGCAACTCAACTTATGCCCAGAAGGCTACTGAATCCCCTCTAATCTCTGCAGAGCAGAGTTTCCTTCCAGGTCAGGGCTGAGATGGTGCTAGTGGGACCAGAGTGGTCCCCCTCCATGCACATCAGTATTCTACTCTAGCACTGAAAGGGTGCTCCACAACCATTTACATCTTTATCACTGGTACAGCTCAGAACTAAGAAATTGAAGGTTTCTTTCTTTAAGAACAATATCATGTGTGTCTTTTTGTAATTATCAGTGTGGTTCTGTGTTCTTATGTAGCCAATGCAGAACCTGTATTTAGATTTAGTTCTTACTACATTTCCCATAGCCCTCATGTTGATACTTCTTCCTGCTTCCTTTGACACTCAGAGAATAAAATTCCCTCTGTACTGGTCTCAACTTGTGCAGAGAAAACAAGATGTCTGTACTGTCTTTCTTTCCAATTTAAACCTTCCCATTGTAAGTCAGCTGAGAAGCCAAAGGCACAATCCTGAGTGATGGTATCAGACAGATGATGTATAAGCACCCTGTATTTGCAACACTATGGACATGGAAGAACCCTTATTCCCCTTCAATCATCTGAACAAGTGAGTACACACATGAGTACACACATAGGCAGCTGCCAGAGAGTAAGAAGTATGTATGTGCTGTCTTGCAAAGGCTAAAACTCAGATTTTCATTTTGAACTGCCACCCACCAAGCTGGATGGGGGAAAAAAAAGTGGATGCAGCAACAGAAATTTTGGTCTTGAAATACTGCAGGGGTTAACACAAGCCTCTGTTTGCACTGGTCTAGTCTGCAATGTGTGAGCCAGTCTCCCTTCCTGACTTGAAAAGCAATTCTGTTTAAGCTCTGCAGTTTAGCAGCCTTCCAGACTACTGACCTCACCAGGACTTCTCAAGACAAATGCTGGGTTAATAAAGGACAGTCAGCTGCAAGATGCAGTGCATTTCTCCAGCAAGGGGGATCCAGCTTTATTCAGGCTATCATCTTTCAAGCATAACATATCCCTTCTCTCTAGGGAAATGAGTAATAGCTGGGACCAGGGCCAGGATGTAGGCAAGCCTACAGCATGTAGTGGAAAGGAATAAACATCCCCTAACCAGTTACTCCAAAAAGAATGGCACATGCACTAGTCCCTCTTAGCTGAGTTATATACCCTCGGGGGAAGTAATTGCCCAGCACCTAGTAAGTGGTATAAAGACACAAAAGAAAGTAGCTACTTCATAAGCCTGCAGGGCCTGTGCTCAATCCCAGCAGTTGACAACAGACTTCAGCACCAGTCAAGGCCTTCTTGCTACCCTATTAAATACTTAAAGAATAATAACAGAAAAAAAAAAAAGTCTAAAATGCCCTGACTTCTATAAACCTCTACTTAGATGCTTGCTTAAAAATGGCCTTTGTCCCATGTTACAGATTTTGCTAAAAATTAGTTTAACTCCTTAACCCCCATAGATGGTTAAGACCTTCTGTACCCTCTTAAATCAGGATTTCCCTCTGCTAATTAGTTCCTGCAGTTCTAGGTTTTTCTATCAGTTAGAGATTACACTACTTGGACCCTAGTGAAAAACCTTTATTGTGGAAAGCATACACAACTCAGCAAAGCAGTAATTAAAAACAAATTAGGACAAAGAAACCCAGCCAACTAAGCTGAGAAGCCCGAGGCTGAAGAAATTAAGGCTCTCGCATACCTGAAAGCATATAGAAATTTGTTAGTGAGAGAGTGAGACTGAGCCCCAGAGAGCACCATTCATGCAGAGACTGCAGAATTATGGAAGGCAAAGGCATGTGACATGCTGTGCATAGCAGGCCATTGCAGACTTCAGTTAACTCAGCTGACTTGGCTTTCCTAGATTATATTTCTACTTTAGCGGAGCAACTGCCATCCTATCTCCAACCTCACTCTGGGAGAGGAAGGAGAGGAATAGTTTAAGGATAACTATTGCATTCACCTACCCCCAGTTCAGCTGCTCCCAAAAGTGACCAGTAACTGAATCAAATAAAACTGCTGTAGAAGGCTTTCCATCCAGAAAGAAGAGACTAAAAAACTGAAGAACATTGCTGATGCATTAAGTCTTTTTTGTGTATAAAAGACTGGATGCAACAAATGCATCTTCTGTTGTAGCACATGCCGACGTCTAGTCTAGTCCTTCTCCCATCTGCCACCTCAGCACCTTGAAAGCTGCTATGTTTGTCTGACCAAAGTGGGGGGAAAAAATCCAGCTTTATTATACAGCTTTCTTATTCCCTTAGAGCACAAGAATGCAGTCTAGATCTGAAATAAAATTAATACACTTTAAAATAAAGGAAAAGAGCTTCAAGACTAGAATGACATTTTCAGTGGAAGTTGGAGGATAACTTGCCTTGACAGGAGATGCCAAACTTGCACAGCTGACAAAAGGAAGGTGCTTGAGGCATGCCATCAGTTGTCTGGCAGGAGAGTTCTCTACAGAAGCTCAGTATCACACTTCACAACACGATGCAGCAGTGATCACATTTATGGCAGTGATCACACAGCTTGAGCATTTCAGTGTGACTGCTGTGGAAAGCCCTACAGGTCAGGGAGCTACAGCCTGGTAAGGAGCAGGTCAGAGCCAGCTATTCAATCACCCTGCAGGAGAGGAAGCCAATTGAAAGGAGATGGTATCCCACTTAGACTTGTGTGCTCTTCCTTTAATGAGCCACAAAAGGCTTCATCTGGATGAACCATGGATATGTCTGGACATCCAATAAATGTTCACCAGTGAGGTGGTGGCTGTGGGAGGAGAAACTGCACCGTGGAAACATCAAACCCATCTGCCAGCACCACTCTCAAATATTATTAGAAGCAGGACACACATCTTGATTGGCTCTAAGAGAGATTCTCTCAGGTATGCTGAACTGTTCTTAGAGCCTGTAAAATACTCCTCAGAGAAGAGGAACTAAGGTCAAGCCTTCACAGGTGGTGAAGGGAACTAATGATAAACTTTATATATACACATACACATATATATAAAACAAGAGCTTTTCCCATTTCAGTGTTCATTTCAGAGCACCCATGCCTATCAAAGGACTCTTAAGAAGTGAGGAAACCTGCTATCTTATGGCCTGACAGTTTATAGTAAGACTTAGACCTAAATAATTCTACCCATACCTTTTAACTGAAGAAATACAGCTGCAGAAAAAAATAAACACTAGCAACTCAGAAAGATAACTGGATACGGCAGTCATGGGAAAACAGCTGCTGGATGGGTATCTCATAAGGAAGAGGCATGGAGAAAGAAGACCTCAAGCAGCAGCCGAGTCTCATTTATTGAGAAAAGGAAAGAAGCTGGAGCAATTACATTGTTTACCACTCCTCCATCCCATGTAATTGGGAAAACTGATTATAAGGGGCATCCTACTGAAATGCTGAATTTAAAACTCTGAGAACATGAAGGAAATTCAAGGTCTATCTAAATAGCATAACTAAATACAGCCTAGCAGCTGTAGTGCAATCTAAGCTGTTGTTGAGCAAAGATACTTTGTCAAATACATGTTTGCCTCTACAGCTGCAGGCTACTGCAGCCTAGGAAACAGTGTACGTATACACACTGCCAGTAGTCTCTAGCATCCCTTCCCCTAAGCACCAGGCTCCCTAAGGGCTACATCACAACTAAGATGATGTAGATGATCTTACCTCTATGATACCTTCGCTTTCTGAGTATAGCAGATATTCCTGTTGTTCCACCTCCATAACCATCACCAATCCCTCTGCAATTCCTCAGAAAGCTGTCAGGAAACAGTGTTAAGAGCTACATCTGGAATCTTAAGTTCTGCATACCACCATGACTTGCTCATTACCACAGCTTCTTATTATATCACTATGTGCTACTCTTAAAGAACCACAGAACACATTTTCTCCCTACAACTATACTAGTTGCTATTTTAGAAGTAGGGCCTCTTTCCACCTACCCCGCCTCAAAACTTCTCCTGCAGTCCTCCACAGCTAGAGGCATTCACAGGTCTCCAGATCCATTTGACGTTAACTCCAAAGTACTCTAGAACATAGGTATTTTTCTTTCCTGAAATAGGCCAGCTCTGCAGTGGTCTGTATCAGAGCTTCAGGGTCAATGGTCAAAACAACCACAGTGATGAACTCTTCACTTCTGTCTTTGTGTGTCTGTATGCAGTCACTAGCAATGGTCTTGTATTTCTGCAGTAGTTTTCACCTATGAATGCCCAAGGAAGCATGTGTGAGCTGCGGCTATGGGAGCTGCAGGTCCCTCTGGGAGCTTTCTAACCTTCAGAAAGAATAACCAGAGGACTTGCAGGCAATGTCCCTGGCTTTCTCAGCACATGTATCCATATTCAGTGCTCAACAACTTAACCATTCCAAGTTCGTGCTATGCTGTTTCATGTATCGAAAGAGAAATCATTAGCTTGACCTGTGGAACATTAGAGTTTCAAACAAAATATAGCTGGATCCTTAAAACCTCCCAAAGAAATGCCTTCATGCAAGTTACCCAAAAGGAATGTCTAGTCTTTGGCTTAAATAAAATGGAAGAAGCACTTGTGATGCTGAAGCACGGCTCCTAAGTCCCAACTACATGACAGGATTGGCAGGGTGCTCGGGCCAGTGCAGGGGTAACCAGTTCATCCATCAGTGTAGTGTGCACACCCATAGGTCTCACCCGGCGAGGCAGGAGGGCAGCTTTCACACAAACTGCCGCCCTCATCCACTGACCATCACACCAAGGCACTTGCAATGGAAGCTGACAGACAAGGTACCCGGTGGCAATACTATGTGTCACAGTTTTTATTTTGTTTGGGTTGGTTGTTTCTAAACCATTAGTGTCTTCCAAGTTTCTTATTAAAATGTTAGCAGCTGGTGGGAGTTACCTCCAACCAGGCTGCTTTCTAGCAACCTCTTTTCAAGCCTGGCAGAAAATTAAGCTCTCAGTTCACCCATTTCCCTTTCCTCCTCTCCCTTTCCAAATACAACCACTTACAAAACCAGAATAAGAGTACTTGCAGAAATTAGTGCAACTGGCAGATAAACAGAGATACAGAAATACACAGCTCTGCATCCCTCCCCATGTATAAACACCAGTGCCACTCCAGAACCATCACCTGGGAAACTAAGGGAAAAAAAACCTGCAAGCTTATTCAGCCCCAGATTGCTGTTCACTTTGTATAGACTTCTACATGTCATGCCACCTGGGGTAGCAAAAGCCATGCACACCACCAGGCAAACACCACACCATCTGGCAGGGGCAAAAAGGGAGTATGCAGTCCTTACACAAGCATATGGGCACAGAACACAACCCACACACACACACCAGATCTCTGTACAGGTTACAGAAGTAAAAGATCAGCAGCACTTGCTTTCTTTGGGAGGAGGGGAAAGGTTCCTGAATGCAAACCATTTTGCAAGACAAGCCACGTAAAACCCACCTATTGGATCTAGGAATGTGCTGGGAGACAACAGCTAGGTGCACTTGTTCCATTTCTTCAACCCCTGTTACTAATGTCTAGTGCAGCTAATTTGTTCTCTCTTCTTTCACATCCAGCAGCAAAGTCTTTCTGAGCAAGCTCTCAGAGGGTTCAGCTGAGAGGAGCACAAGGCAAGAGTTACTTCATAGTTTTTTCTTAGATTAGAATTTTTTTTCAATAAAGCAAGTAATACTAAAAATATGAAAGTCCCTCAATATAACTCAGTAATAGAGAACAATATTTCAAGTCTTCTTGTAGCTGCCCACGAGAATGTGAGGTAGAATGACATTTCCCTGTCTCATTTGTGAACAGAACATTGATGTTTCTGCCAATATTTCTCTCATCTCTCTTGAAAAAAAAAATGGAGCATTAAATGTCAGGCTGAACTGGGGAATATGCCCTAGCAGCGGATGCAGTTCTACTGGTTTTATATTGGCCAAGCCACTGCTGACAAAAGCACTGGTAGGACACCAAGGTACATGGAGATCCAAGGGACTGACACTCCAGCTCCATGTTACACAGCCTTCCCTTCCCGCCCAGTGCCTGTCAGGAGACAGGAGTCAGTCCTACAGATCCTATCTACCTAAAGAGAGCTGGCTGCAGAAGGCAGTGGCATGAACTTCAGTCTGGTGCAGGAGGATGCTACAGGGGCTATCTGACTCCTGGCAGGCTGAATGGAATAGGGAGGGCACAAAGAGTAAGGCAAGTGACAACTATCAGCACTTCCATCTGATGGCTTTGCAGCCTCTCCCATGCCTTCCATTTTTTTTTAGGACCTTCCAGAGTTATAGCCTCCTTGGGCTGTCACTCCTTACAGGACTATTTTTTCCACCTGATATTCACTGGGAGGATCATAAATATTTTTCCTACAATTGCCAAACTACGTACCATTTTGAGACTGCTATGAAGGAAGGGAGCCATCCCCAAGGCCTCTAGGCTTTTGCTGCAGCTCCAGAGTTCCTGCAGGTGGCTCTGTAGAATGAACCCCTGGCTCCATTCCTGGCAATCCCATTCCCTAGTGTATTTTAGTCACAGCAGGCAACTTCTTGTAGACTGTTCAACTACACAAACCTTTCTGCCAGCAAGGCAGCCTTTATTAAGTAAAAGCCATTTCCAAGCAGTTAGCAGAGCCAACACTCCCAAAGGCAACATGACAACTAGTCCTGGAAGGACCCATATTCATAAACTATCACTGAGAAATTAAAAGAACTGTTGTTTTGGTGTAAAATAATATTGGTGTGTACATCCTCTGCTCCTTGACGATCTCACACAGGGGCAGATAAACATGGGAGTTACACTGATTCCCACAGCACTAAAACATCTACTAAACAAAGCAGTGGAACAAGGATCCCTTTAAGAGATGGTAATGCCTGAATATAAATAGAAGCCCATTGGAAACACAGCTCAGGTTTGCAGAGACCAAAAAATACCAATGCAAAACATGCTCCAACTCCCAATCCCTGCTTTTTGTGAGAGTGTGAGGGGAGAAAGGGACTTCAAGGGCATGACAAGGAAGCTTTCTTGCAAGCAGGTTGTGCAATCCAGATCCTCAACAGCTGTATCCAGAACAGCTTTTCTTTAGGGAAAAGGAATCAACACTAACCCTCTCTGAGGCTGGAGATCTCCAAGCCAAAACTAGCCAGCAGACAGAGATGATCAGATGAACAAAAAGGATTTGGTAAGCCATTTGCCAGCAACAGGACATCTTCAGAGAGAAGGGAAAGGCGGCCAAGCAGCTTCAGAGCTCCATCCTGGTACAGCCTGCGACCTAACAAAGCAAATGGAAATAAACATCAGCCAGAGACTGGTGCTATAGATTAACTCCATATGCTGACAGAGGAATGCTTCTCAATGCTCTCCTAGTCTTTCCCTGACAAACAAAGACCTGCACAAACGCTGCATGAACCTTTGACCTGTGAAAGCACTGTGCATCCTATAATACTGCTGTTCAATGGTTTAATATAATTGCAGAAACAGGAATCAAGTATACAGTAAATCCACCAAGCAGCTGTTTACATGTGAAGTTCCTTTCATGGTACTAAGTCCTAGCAACAGCTTCAGATTCTCCCCTGAGGAGGAACTATTCTCTTCATTCCTAACGTCCTCCCCAAAGTTGGTTCTGACATGATCTGAACCAGCTCAGAAATACTTCCTGGATGCATTTACATGCAGTCTTTCATCAACATAACTCCTGCTTCAGGTAGCAGACAGGTGATACCATTGTAAGGTAAACAGAGTGACCACCTTCTAAGGCCAGTGTATGGTCTCACTCAGACCAGAAGTCTGATGTCACTTAGGACCCAGCACTGCCTGAAGGACAGGTAAAATACTTGCACAAAGAACTGAATCCACTCTGTTCTAGCTTTCCCAGAAGTCTATGTGAATCTAAGATAAGCAGCTTCTGTATTTCTACAGCAAAGATAAACAGTGTCTTTTCATGATACCCGAGCAAATGTTTCTTCAGCTTGGTGTATCATTTCAGTGAAAGTCACTACCTGTAGAACCACCCCAGCTTAACAAAATGCAGCGCACAACACCGAGCTGCACTCCAGCATGCTTCACAGTCCTCTCTCAACAGGAGATCACACAGTGATAAGCCCCACACTGCCACACTTACCCCCCTTGTTCCCATTCTTCACAGGCTCTGCTGAGTAGAAGATATAATCAACAGTGGCTCCAAGCCCCATGGGCATTGTCGTGACCTCTGGGCGTCCTCTCTGTGGCAGGAAGTGGCTGTAGACAGAGGTCAGGTTGAGGCCATGCTGGATAACACCTGAAGACCTGCACATGAACAGCCACCATTTACCATGGAAAGAAACAGACTGATGCAGTGTTCAATACTGCAGTCACAGCTGAAGTTGCATGTTCCCCTGCTCATGCAACAGGCCAAACTATTTCTACTTTGTGAACACATAAAAGGCAATATTTCAGAATTTTTCACTCCACTTACACCAAAGACAAAGTGTACTATGAACTTTCTTTGTTTCCAATGCCCAGTCCTGTCTATACCCTTCATTTTTGACCTCACCAACATAATGTTGACAGAACAGTACACAGCTGCTGGGATAACCTTGGGTGGATCTGGCTCTTCCTGACAGTCCTCCTTACTGTCTTCCACCTTCACATTAATTTCAGTCTTTACTTCAGTCAGATTTTCAGTGCTCACAAAAATGAGACCAGGCTTGAAGAGTGGAGCCATTGAAGTTGCACCAAATTACCTTGGGATGAATGGCTGGGGATCAGGGTCTTTCACCAAGGCAGCAGGCTTGGGCGAGTGTGCAGGGCAGTCTGCAAAGGAGCAAAGAGATTCCAGCCAGACCTACCTAGATCCTGGAACACACTGCTCATCCCAAGTCTGAGAAGCTTCTCCTGAGACCAGACACATCTTTTTGCCCAAAAAGAGCAGATAGATTTCAGTCACAGGCACCTTGAAGAAAAACGTTCAAAGGAAACCCCAGCTCTAAGACTAACAGGAACATTCTGAGAACAGATCAGTGCAAACAAGTGAAAAGTTGTATCGTGAGCTGCTAAGGACTCTGTCCTTAAAGCATTTTAGTATTATCTAAGCTTAGGGTACTTCAGCCTTTCCTCTCAAAGTATGTTAATTTGCCTTAGCCTACAGATTACTCAAAGGGTATCTAGAAAGGCAGAACAGAAATGGAGAGTGCAGAACCAGCCATGACACAAGGCCCAGAGATGAAACAGTGTGTATTGGGTATCAGCATACAGGGACATCTGTGTTATGGCAATTGCGAGATTGTAACTTCAGGTTTGTTTTCCCCCACCAAAAATCCTGAGGCAGAAAAAACCAAATATATACTTCACTTTATAAGAAACAGCCTCCAAAAGAGGCCGAATCTCAGTGCATCTCCAGGAACACAACCAGTTTGTATGAGGGTGGTTAGACTGTACTCTGAGGTCTCACGGAATCCAGTAGTAACCACACAGCCACAGAAGGCACCCTTCTGCCTTCTCCTTTTCTCACCAGCCATTTCCTTCACCTAATTTTTTCATTAAAAGCAAGCTAGGAGAGTCACAAGCTGAAAAAATCTCCCATCAATACCTGGTTTAGCATCTGTCACACCTTCCAAGAGGACCAGCTGCTGTGGTCGTTCACAGGCAATATCACAGAAACGGAACTGGAGCAGGAAGTCCCGGCTGTACTTATGTCTGCCTGCAGAGAAAAATACAAGTTAAAAGAAGAAAATAACTGCAGCAAAGTCACAGCTACAGGGAGCATGTACATAATCTTCAGGTCTTTAGAACTCTTAGACCTCTTCAGTTTGAGAGAAGTTTTTGTGTCTAAGCATTCTGATTCTATGAGAATGGGAATCAATAAGCTAAATGTAGAACAGAAAAGATGCGTAAAAGTAAAACAGAGCACAGTTACTACTATCCCCTCAGCTAATGCAACAGTCATGGTCAGCACCTTGATGAAACAAATTAAGAATGTCCCCTCTAAGACACAACAAGTTCAAGGGACTTACTATTGTCGAGGAAATGCCTGCCAAAAAAGAATTAACAATTCTGGAGAAAAGGCTGACTACAAGTTGTGCATTCAAGATTTCAACAAAACCTACTTAGTCTGGGCTCATATTTTTAAGCCTCTCCAAAGACAGCAGAGAACAGTTGTGATTGCAGCTGGACTCTTAGGAATTACTTTCAAAATACTAGTGTGCAAATACTGCCCAAAACCTTTCTCACAAGCACCTGCAGCTGAAAGCTGTGGCTGCTGAACATAGTTTAAAACTGCATGGAAGTGTAAGTCTGGGAATATGAAAGAGGTAAAGCAATGGTTACTGGAAGGGGAACATTCAGCTCCTGACTAGAGAAAGAACATGGCAGAAACTGGGCTACAGCAATAGACTCCAGAAAAACATTTAATTCACATATTAAGGAAATGGATAGAAGAAGAGAATATTTGCTGAGTGCCCCATGCAACACATGTCCAAGCTAATCAGAGAGACAGCAGGGCCCACAAACTGTCTATCCTCAGCAAACTCATGTTCTCAGTGCGCACTGGAGCTCACCAAGTTTCTTTGGCTGGCACAGAGTGACATACTGGCATCTGTCTGTTACACCCAGTGAGCTCGGCCACAGTGGAGCCAGCAGTTTCCGTGAATAGTACTGTTGGGAAAAGTCTTCCTGACCAGACACCTGTAAGGAGGCCAGAAACATGAGAAGAAACATCAGCAACATAGAGCAGAACACAAGCTATAGACAATGTACATATATACATTTGCCAAGAGAAAGACAGGAGAATGCCCTCATAGAAGAGCATGAACTAAGCCATTCACAATATGGTGCAGATGTAATAAACCTTATGCTGTGCAGCATGGATGCAATTAACTATAAGTCACCTGACAAGATACTTTGTGGGCATCTATTACTAAACTGGTGATTTAGCTTGAAAGTCAATGATGTATTTGATCATGGATACACAGTACTGGGTAACCATAAGAGACTCTAGTGTAGGTCCCCATTTCAAACTTTTTCAGATCAAACATCCACCATCAAATTTCAGTAAGTTCTGTACTCCCCTACACTCCCAGTCACCCAGGCACAAAAAACCTCATATCGAGGGAGAACCAGGACATGAAATTAAGTGGTTTATTATCACTAGTCTGCCTGAAACCAAACGAGCAGTGGTGAAAACAACATGCAGATATTTGTCCATTTCTTTTCCCCAGCAGAGCTGGGGGCACTGAGGAAGACTGATGAATAACTGAATTAAATAGTCAGACTATTTTCTCATGAGACAAATAATGCAGCCATGCGTTTCCCTAGCAGCATGCAGTAAACAGATACCCAAACCCAGGTCTGGCTGGAACCTACCTTCCAGGCTGGCATCCCATGATAGGAAAGTTCACCATTCCGGATGAATTTGTAGAGTGGAGAATCAGGGACTGAGTTCAGGTCTCCACACAAGATGACAGGACAGTAGCTGCCGTCAGTAGTTTTTGCCATCTTGTCAATCTCTGCTAGAAGCAAGGCCATCTGGGCCAATTTGATATCTCCCCGCCGGGGATTGAACAACACATGAGTGTTGGCCACACACAAAGGACTGACTGCCTTCAGCTCTAAGCCCTCCGGGAGCAGAGGCTGTAACAGCAGCACCAAGCCCACGTTATCCCGATTGAGGACATCCAGGCCAGGCCGGAAGTATTCTATGGGGCTGAGGCTGATCAGCTGGAACCTGCTGTGCTTATAGCACACTGCACAGCCGTCTGTCTTCGTCCCAGTTCTGCGCTTATAGACGCATGCAAAGCCTGAACAGAAACCAAAACCTATTAAAAGGTTTATCTGGCCACTACCTCAGGCTCTCCCCATCAACTGGGGAGTTCAGCAAGTCTGGGTAGCAGAAGAGGTTCCTACTACATCTGGGTACAGAATTATAACCAGTTCTGTTCAAATAATCACAGTTTACCATTGAGGGTATTTTCTCTCTCCTTGTCCTTCTAGGACCCTCCCAGTTATGTTACTCTGATCTGTCAACTCTGAGAAGGATGAATAAGAAAAGAAAGGGTAAAGGTCTAGGCAGGCAGTTCAGAAGTAGGTCCAGCAGCCACTTGACAGCCAGGAAGAGCTCTCTCAAGATCAACTGCTTTGAAGACATCAGACAGGAAGCACTGCTTGGCCAGTCCCATGAGCTGGAGGTACAAACACACAAAAGCAGGACATACCCATCTCCTTGAACGTTGGTTCCAGCTGCTCCCAGTAATGGTTCTCTTGCACCTCCTGGAGACACAGAACCTGGAAGGAAGGCAGAGACCTTTTTCACTCCAACAGTATTTTTGCTAGTTACGTTGCTTTGGGGAAAGAGGAAAGCAGAAAAGTGCACTCACATAATAACCCTGCATCCAGAAATCTCATCAGTGCAACTCTCTCCTGCACTTTCCAGAAAGAGAGCACTAACTTTCTGTGTCCCATTAGCTTATTATTCAGTTTTACAGTGATGAGGTAGAAGATCCTTCATCACACAAAGAGGCCTCAAGGAACAGAGAAAGTAATGAAGTCCTCTTCAATACAGGCTTCTCATCCTGTGCTGCCTTAGAAACCTGGTCCTTTCCTCCCCAGACACACATTATCTCTTCTTCCGCTACTTCTGCTGTTTGAAGAAGTTAAACCCTTCTATTAAAGTATGACTAGTTTCTACAGTAACACAATCAAAGCAAGATAGACACTAAAAGAATACAGGCACAAGCCCTCAAACACTCTCTGAGGAATCTGTGTCCAGTTACCACACAGGTCGTATCGTCCTAGGATCTCTCCCCACCCCCTTTTTTTTTTTTTTTTTGCTTCCCCCCCTGTATTTTTAATGCTGCTAGATCAAACAAGAAATTCAAATTCTGCTAACACTGATGTGGGAAGTCATACTCACATCAGGATCCCAGTGCTGGATCTCCTGCAAAAGGTTTGGAAGGCGGTAGTTCCAGCTCAGAATGTCTGGGTGACAGTGTAGATAGAGATCAAGGCCCTGCTCCACCAGGTCCTGGGCAAGGATGTTGTAAGACATGACTCGAAATTCAAAGAGCGGGGTGCTTTTCGAGACCTGCTCTAGCGCACAGGGCTGGACAGAAAGATCCTCCCACTCTCTCCATAAAATTTCTATATGCAAGAGACAAAAAGGCAAGTTACAGCCATGCTGGGCACCCTGCTGATACTTTTGTTCCCCTGGGACCCAGAAAACAGCCATTCTCATTCCCTAAGCTAGGGTGTTCTAACCAGTGATCAAACTCTCACTCACTCTGATTTTCATGTGCCTTTTTTGGATGCCTTTGGATAGCTATCAATGGGGATGGCATAACAGAAGACCAGAGTCAAGCATACTGAAACTTGACTGCTTTTGGGTGCTTTTTGTATTATAAAACCAGCACTTGGGAATCGTTCCTGGCAAATGAACATATATTGAGGTTCAGACCAGATGGTCTAATAGCACAGAGACTACTAGCTGTGACCAGCCCTCCCTCAGCAAAAACTCTCTTTACAGTTTTCACTAGCAGATTCTGCCAATTCTGCATGGATACATACAATCAATGTCTTAGTGACAGCAAGTCCAGACACAATAACCTGACCACATTCCCTACAAATGCCAATCCCAAACCAAACATTAGATTCAGAGCTGTTACTACTGACCATGGTAGGGTACCTCTGTCTGGAGAGGACAAAATTGTACTGTAGCTGGAACAGGCCAGGCTGGGGGCTCTGTTGGTCCTGCATCACATGCTAAACTCCAGGCCAGCACAGCTGGGTCTTCATTCGGCACTTCTACATCAATGGTGGCACAGCCAGCTATCAGGTGATCTGTCTGTGGCACCACAGCTGCCCAAGGGGCACTGCCTGCTACAGCCACTGGTTCCTTTGCTGGAATTTTTTTCAGTTCAGTCACTGCATGATCTTGCAATTCTGAAGAAGCCAAGGCATTCAGCTCTGTGAGCTGCTGACCAGCACACTGGATGACTTCTGGAGCCGAACTCAGGTCACTAAGCCTACTCATCAATAGCTCGGAACCTTCTAACCAGTCACTCGTGAGTGTAACTGATCCTTTCCCCACTGCTGGAGCACTCTCACTGGCTGGCAAATCTGCTGCTCCTTCCTCCAGCCACTGCTGGAGAAGGGCTTCTTGCTCTTCTGGGACCAACCTTCCTCTGGTCACAGCAACGGCACCTTCTATCTGGGTGGGCGCGCTCTTCGCCAGCAGCACATTCTTTTGACAGGTAAAGAAAGCATCTGCCATTAAAAAAACAAACAAACCCAACATAAGACAGATGGAAATCCTTTCTCGCTCACTCTTCTAATTTCTCTATGCATTTGCTGTAACTCAGTGCAAGGCAACCATTCAGTATAGCAAGTCAAACTTCTCTGAAGAAAAACAGTTGCAGTCTGAATAACTTACCCTGCCTCTTCCAGGGTCACAGTCCCAGTTCTAGATCTGTTAGTCAGTCACTGAAACTGCACAGGATGGCAATGGCTTTACCAACTCTGTGGAATGCAATTCTAACTTACTCAGCCCCACAGTCAGTCAGCCAAGCTAACAGGCCTTATGGAAACTATCAGCTCTCCACAACACATTGAGAAGTGCAGTCTGTGGAAGTTAGCAGACAGGGTGCATGGAGCAAAACTCTTGTAGATGACCACCAGGAGTAAGTTTCTTTGCAGAGCTTGAGTAAGAAAGCAGTGCTCAGCTAAGAGGATCAAAATATATCACAAGAATGTGTTGTAGAAGAAAAAACATTTTGTTATTAAATTATTAAAAATAAAGAGAGAGGGACCAACATCTCCAGTTGAAAGTCTTATCAGAGATACAGGCACTGAACTAGTCCTGGTAAGAATTACAGATCACCTGATGAATGGCATCTGTGATAAAAAAAATAAAACCCCTGCCATTAATGTAACACTTGGGTATAGTAATATTGGTGGAGTAAAGTAGAAAAAGACCAGAACTCTTTTCAGTTCTATCTATACGAGATCACAGCATTTACATTTTGCTATGCAATCTGCACTAACACTAGTCCCTACTGTTGACTAGCAATTTCTGTTGTCTACAAATCACTTCTCTACTGTATCCCTACAACAGCCAGGGCAGTAACATACAGGAGTCAGCAACATCCATGGATGTGTTTACAGTATCTTTTGCATCAAAGCTTTCTGTATGTGTCAGGAATGGAGCTTCAGGAACCACACTCCTTGCTGTAGCTTTGTAACTAAGTTCATGAATGTCAGAAGCACCAATGCACCGAGGTAATATTTTCTGCACACCACTAGCCAGGCACAGTGGTTACCAGAGCCTGTTATTACAGTGTGGCAAGTGAGAGCACTCAGCTGGCTGCTCACTATGCTCCACAGTGGCTGCTACAGGCCTGGGAGCAGGTTCAGGTTCAGGCAGGAGGGTGGTTTTACATCAGCACAGTCACCAGGGACTGTGAAGAAGCAGCAGGATCTAGGCAACTAAATGACATACAGATACACGCAAAGCAAGAGTCCGTCCAGGAGTCACCCGCGGGTCCCTGAGGAGCTGACCTCACAGCAGCCCATCTCCCAGCATCCCCCCAGCCCCGCAGCGCAGGAGGCTCAGGCCTCAGCGCAGACAGGA
>NW_009952694.1:5736012-5756658 GCF_000747805.2 Chaetura pelagica
GAGGGCTGCGGGGTCGGAGGGCTGCGGGGCAGGAGGCTGCGGGCCCTGCTCCCGGCCGGGCCAGGCCGCGGGGCCCGCCCGCAGGGCTGCGCCCGAGGGCTTGGAAGGTGCCAGTCACCCCGAGCAGGGGGACGGCAGCTTTCTGGCCTCTCCACACTCCAGTTTGTGTTTTCAAACAAAACTTTTCACGCCCCGTTCTCTAGAAATCCAAACAGATGGGAAAATTTCCGTTACTTTTTCCCTTGAAAGCTGCTGAGCAAACACAATCCGTTTGCTCCAGATGAGTTAATAATTTCACAGGCTTTGCTAACGCAGTTGATCATCGCCAAGGTTCTGCCGTGTGTCTGTGTGGACAGATGGCCTCGGGGGTTTGCAGCGGTGCCGGGAGCGTGTTCTCCCTGGCTGAGCTGGTCGCAGGTCCCACAGCTCTGCAGGCTCCCTCTCACCTGGCCCTGAGCAGGCTGTGCCTCTGCAAGCTGAGACCCATCCTGTGTTTAATCCAGACCGTTTCATATGAAAGACAAGCCCTGGTTGAAGTCCACATTTTTAATGTTTTGCTTCATTCCTCATTCAAATGTGTGTAACATCTGAGGGCAAACAGACACCTCTACAGCTTTTTACACCAAACACATGCTCCTAATGTATGATCTCAGTAGCCTTCCAGGCTCTCTGTAAGATGGGCACTTGCAAACGAACTCAAGACTCATGTCATCCCTGCTTTTTGTGGTGAGGAATGGTGCCAAACCGTTCCCTTGATGGTGACCAGCTGCTGTCTCACGGATTAGACTTGGACAAAACACTTTTTGAGGGACAACCTGCCTCTTACCCTATTTGTGTATGGTGATTAGCACAACAGGTGTCCGTGGCTAGGATCTAAGCTGATGCTATAATGTATATAAATAATAATCCCACTGGTCTCATTTTTAGATCCCCAGTTACAAAACACTGTAGACCATAGAGTGACTTGGATCCCACAGATGTCTCTGGGAAAGCACAGAACTGAACTGTGGTCTCTCATATCCTGCTGCAATAAGCAAACCTCTGGAAACCATCATTGGTTTCTAGTCAGAAAATTGAGGTTGTTCTCCAGAGGAAGAATCTGCAACTTTAAGGGGGCTGATGACTGGGACATTTAAAACAAGGCTGTTTTTTAAAAGAAAAGATCTAAGAAAGTATTTTCAGACACAACCCACATCAGGATAATCAGTCTGAAATGAGAGGAGAATGTTAGCCCGTGCCACAACCAATCAAGTATCCGGACGGCCACAGTTGTTTGGCCTATGCTAGAAAAAATATTTACAAACTTTGGCAAGGAAATGAAAGCTGACAGTGGTCATCTGCTTCAGGGTCAAACCTGTTGTGGTATTTTGTTTTATGTTCAAATATAACCATACCATGGTCTCTAATGACTGGACTACTTGAGAGGTTTATGTAGAGCCCAGGGCAATAAAGCCACTAAAAATACCCCATCCTTGGGGAAACTGGTTTTTTTCTTCCTCTCTATATAGCCCATATTACACTGTGTAGGCTACATAAACTTAAAAATCTGTACGAGAGATTATGTTCACTGAGCATTGCCCATAACGGAGAGATTTCTAAGTGTATGTATTAGTTCTGCTCAAACTTTATCAGAAAGCCTCTTCTATTACAGTTTTGGTTTTTCCCCCTTAGGAAAAATCACAAAGTTCTCAATATAAATGATGAAAAATAATAAATACTGAACCAATTTTGGCACCAACAGGAGTTGGTGAGATGAAAGAGTACTTGATTGGAGGCCCTATTAAGTGCTGACATGTTTACAAGCCACACTTTATTACCAAACATACCAGGAATTTGGCAGTAGGGAAGCCTCAATCTGTTCAAGATTAATAAAGTGAGTACACTCCTACCCTTATCTCCTTTAAGGCTATAACTGCTGCAGTCTGCCTTTCTCATGAGATAGTACAAACTGGAATATGAACTCAAAGAAGAGGAGAACTCTTACCAGCAGCCTGGCATGACTCTCTAATATGTCGAGGGGGACTTAACATGCAAAAATGCAGCTATTCTCAGTTATCAGGAGCTGATTGGATCCCAGCACAATTTGAGTTTCCAACACTGAATGTCACCCTTCGGAGCTGGAAGGTGCAGATGAGGTCACAAAAGGGAGTTGGTGGAAGGACAGGGGGTGGGGCAACCACAGGGCTTTCTCATCACACCTGGTGAGCCCCTGCAGGAGAAAAATGGGATTGTCCTGTTTATAAACAATATAAATCCAGAGCACAGATCTTACAAGTGGCACTGTTCCTCCTGGAGATGTTTTAATCATAGCCAAGTAGCTGTGCTTTTTGTGTGTAGGTGTGAGGAACTCACAGGTTCTAGGAGATGGCTGTGAACTCCTCATCTACAGAAGAGAAAAAGGAAATGGATCCTACACTCTCTGGTGGTGACATGAAGGACGAATCTGAGGATGCAGGTGTGGTGTTTAGTTCCTAGCAAACCCACTTCAGAAATAGTCAGAAGTGGCTGAAGGAAAACTGCCAGCAACCAAAATGGACAGGCAATCCCAGCTCCCAGGCAACTCCACCCAGCTGCTCCTAATGCCCACAGGAGATGTCAGAACTCAGCCCCTTAGGAGACCAGATCCTGTTTGAGCCCTCCATTGCCCAGGGCTCAAGCAGGGCATGAGGGGCAGAAGAGTTTTCTGAACCTGCTGCTATCAGGCTCTGCTTGTGCACAGCAGAGTCAGGCTCTAGATCTGCTTACAGCATTTTGGCCTGACTTCCTAGCTTAGCACAGCAGCTCCTCTCAAGGTTCAAAGCTTCCTTTGGCCTATTACTTAGTCATTACAAATTAATTTCTTATTTTCCTTCATAATACAATTACTGTAAGGTAGTCAGATAAGTAGCTCTGGGATTTTTCCTGATCCAGAAATAATAATTTATTGCCTGTTTAGAGTTAGTGCCTTTAAGAAAGCTTTTCTGCAAACAAGGTTTCTGTTCTTGGCATAAACTCTTGAAGCTGTAACTCAGGTGGGATCTGGCAAAATTAATTACCTGCTATCAAGCCCAAATAATTAAATTAAAATTAGTATTTCTCATGGGTTTTGACAGCATTAACTTAAAAAATATTATCATTAGGAAATACCTGATCAGTTAGTAGTTGTTTACCATTTTTCCTTACCTATCTGATTAAATAACTATGGGTAAAATGCTAGCTGAATTTGTCTGACAGTAGCAGCTAGGAGAATGATAATTGTTAATGTTACATTATTTGAGGCAAAATGTCAAAACATCTGGTTGTTTTGCTTTTTCCTTGGTCTAAAATATTTATATTAGGGTGGAGAATTATTTTTTTTTTCCCATAAATATTTAACATATTTGTTTACCATTTCTCCAGAAGTCTTTTGATATCCACAGTGGCATGACTTAAAATTGGAGATAAAGATTTGAGACCCTTGACTAGATGACCAAGCTAAGACAGACAGTTTTTTCCAAACCACAGTAAACCTAACTTCTTAATTTTTCAATAAATGACAACATTTAGTATCTTAACTCCTAAATACTTTGCTTAGATCCAAAATCTGTGTCCTCATACATTCCTTCAATAGTTAATATTTCCAAGTTGGTATAATCATGTAGTATGACAAATCACAGAATTATATTTGAGTGTTTAAATTAGTGTAATTTTGTTAGCATACTGCAAAATGCTATATTCCATTTTATTAGTTGCCCCAGTTGAGCTGTTACTGTGATATATTTCTTATGCCAGACATTCAGAACGAAAGAAGTGAGGAAAACATTGGTAGCTTCCTTTCCTGGCTGAAATTCCTTAGTATTTATCAATTCGACTTTATCCTGGCAGAGAAGAACTGTTTATTAAAATCTTCATCTGACCTTTATGTCCATCAACAGTGATTCTAAGAGACACCATTTTATTAGTTCAGCAGCACAAAGTAGGACCTTGTTGCAATGCTAGGAAAAAGATAAGAAACATTTTCTCTGCTCCACAGAGCTATTGAAGTATAAATTGCTCGTGTGATTTATTGAATATTTGTACAACAGAAACGAAGGCACAACATAAAGCAATGTACCCAGAGAACAGGCATTGTTAACCTGGCATGATTGACAGGTTTTTCAGTTATCTGGATGCATCCCTCACAAATTTGCACATCCTGCTGTGGAGTGAACTCCCTTCCTAACTCCTGGTTTATGACTGATACAAGCCATGCATGAGGCAGGCTGACCAGAAAGCTGTGTCTGCAGCCCCAACACCTGAGGAAAGGAGATAGTGATAAAGGAGTCCCTATACCCATCAGTTTCTGCTGATCAATAATCATGATTAAATGCTTTCCAAATTCCAGCTTGAATGGCAGTATTATAATCTGGATGAGTGCCAAGTTCTACAGCTCCACAGGGGCCTGGGGACTGCTTCTGAATCTACCTCAGAAGGTTCAGTCCACACACTGCAGGACTAGCTGACGTACTGGGCACATGGCAGTCGTGTTATTGGGGGATGATACAGCCTGGATAGGCTTTCTATAGCTAGGCATTCTGTTTCCTGGAATGGGAAGTTTGTTTTTATCAGGATGTCCAGCATTCTAGGGCCATTAAGCAAAGAGGATCAGTGGGCCCTGTCATAATGTCCCAAATCTTTGGTTCTACTTGTCTCATGAGTTCTTTACATAAGACTTAGACCTATTTTTACCCTTTTTAAAATCTTTTTGTACTAAAGTAATGCAAGAAAACCCATCATTTGAACAAATGAAGTCTGGCAGAAGGAAAAGGTCTTAATGAAGGAGCTGCAGCTGCAGGGCTGGTTGAAATGTGGTGATGTGGGTGCCAGCTGGCCAGTCTTTCCCTCTCATAGGTCTGAATGAACAGCCAAACTGCAAGCTTCAAGTCACATATCAATGCTAAGTGACTACTAAAGAGGGGTACAAAATTGCAGGTCAATAGCCTGGAGCTCTAAAGGGAAATAAGGAGTAAGGGAAGAAGGTAGTAAAAGGAGTGATAGAAAATGAAAAGGAAGATTCAGAGTAGGAAAAAAATGTCTATTATGTAATTAGCCAGAAAGTATTTTAGAAAATTTCCTTCCTCTCCTCTCCTCTCCTCTCCTCTCCTCTCCTCCCCTCCGCTTTCCTGGCCCCAAAGCCTTAACTTTCAGCAAAGTACACTCAAACCAACCTAATTACTGGTGAGTTTAGAAGCTAATACATCTCTCTTGTCAAAGCTGAGCTCCAGTGAAGGCCAACACACAGGGAGGGATTTTCACGTCCATAACTTGTGCGAGTTCCTTCAGAGGACCACTGGAAACAGCTGCTGAATAGCAATTACAGGCAGAGAGCAGGCATCAGCAGCCACTTTGCCATAGCAACGAGCCGAGCTGGACCGGCTCCCCAAAGACACCTCCTCCTTCCCCCGACGGACATGATGGGGTTCATCCATGGGTCCTGAGGGAGCTGGCAGATTCAGTTGCTAAGCCTCTGTCCATCATATTTGAGAGGTCATGGCAGCCTGGTGAGGTCCCTTCCCTCCCCTCCCTTCCCCTCCCCTCCCCTCCCCTCCCTTCCCCTCTCTTTCTCTCCCTTGCCCTTCTCTTCCCTTTTATTTAATTCTTCTCTTCTCCATTTATTCCTCTTTACAAGGATTTTTCTACATTTTCTTTCTCGCTAACTATAAACTAAATTATGACTTGTAGACAAGAGCAGCTGTATCACTTCCACTAGGTCTAGTTGCATTCAGTCCCAATATACAATAGCATTCAAACACTCTCTATTTTGCCATGCTGGAAGAGTACTACAAAGTATTCCCAGACTGATTGCAAAGTGAGAGAGCAGTGACCCATCCTGCCCTGCCTGGGGAAATGTGAGTCAGGTCAGGAGAGACAGGAGGAACTGGCATGGGTTTGGCTTGTAGGTTTGTGGGGAAATGGGATAGAGGGGAAATTTGCTTTGCTTGGTGGCTCAGAAAAACAAGAAGGGAGAGAAAGGCAGCTCACAAGGGAATTAAGACCTAATGTGGGAGAACTGTGAGTCCTCCACACATGGGCTGCAAAATTTGGGAAGGGCTCTTTCCAAGAGTTGTGAAGCCATGGCCAGTCTGCAGATCTGCAGCCCAAGAGTAAGCCTGTCTCCACACCAGCACCACATGCTTACAATGTACAGGGAGCGATGGCCCGAAGCAGGGCTGGGGAAGGATTGCACCCACAGCATGTTGAAGAGGGGTGCAGGCTTCAGGGAGAGCAGTGGGAGGTCTATCCTGTCCAGAGAGCCCCATCTCTGCTGGACCTGCATTAACAAAATTAATGCATTTGGTTTCATGACAGACCAGAATGAAGATACGTCCAAAACCAGTGAGTCTTCGGAGCCTGTGCCACTGGATGACGCCTCAGCAGACAAGGCCACAGAAGACTCAGACAGTGACCTGGAGGCTGCAGGTGAATGTCTTCTGACCATCTACCCTCATTAGCCTTTCGCTTATAGTCAGAGCTGTACCTACCAACTGGTATGTGCTCAAAATGGAGACCAAGGACACAATGCTGCCAGAGTCCAGACAACCACATGTAATCTGGGAATTGATAAAGGCAGAAAGCGATTAATTTCCCTCTAAGACCTCTCCCTTTGATGTCAAGCATCTTTCCTAACTGCTTTCTATACACCATGCCTACTCCTTTGTTCCTTCTTCTCTCCTCTGTTCTTTAATAACCAACAGTACTAGACCAGCCCACAGCCTGGGCAGCAGGAGCAGCCAGATGGGACTGAGGCTCTTTGTATGCTCCCAATGAAACACTGTGCAGCGATTGTGATCTGCGTATCAAAGGTCTGGTGTGATGAAGCCAGCCTGACACAACTGTCCCAGACTTTTCTGGTGGCTCTCTTCTTATCTTCTGCCTAGTGAAGTCAGTCCTCTGGCTTAACAAATCTTGCACTCATTTTTGTAACAGCAGGATTTGTCCATAATTTAAAATGAGAACTTTGAAACTTGTTATAAATGGAAGGAAAATAAAAAACTGTAAGAATGCAAGAATGAGGCTGTTTTGTTAGAGGACTCAGACTAAAGAAGAAAATGGCTTTCATGAGAGGGGAATTTGTCTTGAGGTCAAACCATTGAATGCATATAACAACTTGGAGAAATATGAGCTCTAAATATGAGGTTTGATGAAGGAATTCCAAATGACAGGGTTTTGTGGAAATACAGCTACCAGCTGCACTGATACATCTCACTGCAGCTGTGTCAACAACACCCAATGGCCAAAATGAGAATGCTGGGATTCTTTCTGCTGGTTGGAAGCCAAAATGTTCTGAGCTGTCCTAGCTCTGCTGGCAGTATCAGCTGTGTGCTTCAATTAAGATTTAAAAAAAAATAAGGAAAAAAAAAAAGATTGAAGTCTTTTTGCCTGATGTCAAGAATTCTCAATTACATCAAGAAAGGTTTAGTCACATTGCAGACTGGCGAGAAGCTTCAGCAAGTCACTAAATGCCAAATGGAGAAGCAAGTGGTATACATTAACACTTGGAGGTCTAGGATAAAGGGATGGGAGAATTAGGGGACGATAACCCTTTAAGAGTAAAAACCTACTGTTGCTGCCTAGTGCTACTTAATAAAATTAATTAAGTTACTTGACTTATTTTAAAGAGGAGGCAGTACACTGGATTCACCATTCATCAATATATTTTTTTCTCTGTAGATTCTGAGAAGGTCTTTGTGGGTATTACAGGCACAGAGCTGTACTTGGAAGCATGCAGGCTGATGGAGGTGGTGCCTGTCTCACACTTTATTCAGAACTTGGACAAGCCTTATATAAACCTAAACCACCATGGTCTAGGACCCAAAGGTGTCAAAGCTATTGCTATTGCTCTGGTGGTGAGTAGCCAGTAAGAATGCAGCCTCTGTTCTCAAGAAAACAGGCATTATAGGTGTCTCTCAGGCCTGGGAGCCATCACTGAGTACACAGTGCAGGAGAAAAAGTCATATATCTTCCCCATAGGAGCTCTGAGCATCCCTATTGTTTCTAATGCCCTGCACGGGAAATTTTGTGTGGCAACTGCTGGCCTTTGCAGGAGTTACCCCCAGGAGCAAACTGATGATCTTCAATGGGGCACAAGTCCCCAGTGCTCCTAATCTCTACAGGGCCAGAGGTAGGGCTGGAGGGATTGGTATCGCCCACTCTGGGGTTTGCATAGGGATGTGCTACACTCACCAATGGACAGGCTCAAGATGCCTGAACTCGAGCTTGGATCTGAACCTAGACCTTCAGGTTGTCAGAAAGCAATTAAAAGTCCTAGCCACTCAAAACTTCTCCAAAAAAAAGCATCTCTTTTGTATGCCAATTCCCACTGCCATGGCTCTTGTCACATCTCCTGATCACTGTCCTGCTCAGGTCCTGCAATACTTTCTGAGGTCTGGAGGACACATCCAGTGTCAGTTGAAATGAGGAAACTATCCCCTTCATTACCTTTTCAGCAGCTTTCTGTGTGTCCTCTTTGTGTCTTCCCAGTCCAACACAACCACCACCCATCTAGAGTTGGAAGACAACGGCATTCTGGCAGAAGGAGCCGTATGCATAGCAGAGATGCTACAAGAGAATTCCTCCCTTCAAGAACTGGTACCCAAACTGAAGTAGTTTGTAGCCAAAATCATTATTCATCAAGTTCAATCATCCAAAAGAAAACCAACTCATTCTATTACAATTTTTACTAAATAACCATTGTACCCATGCAAAAACATTCACATTCTGAAAGTCATGATATTTAATGCTGCTCTACTTTTAAAATGTACAAGCTTCTGAAAAGCAGAAGTGTGCAGATGATGGCAGTCTAGTGAATCTGGAACAGTTCCCTTCATTAGCAGATGTGACAATAATTACCATAACAAAGTATTTCTAGTTCATGCTTAGCCAATGGAAAAAATGTTTTGGTGATGAATTTTCATTCTTCAATATGACATGGGAAAGCTTTTGTAAATAGATTAAGGAAATAATGCAAAACTTTCATATATTAACTGTTCAGAATGTTCCTTCAATTTGAAACTGGGGTATATAAAATGCATTTTGATAGGCTATGAGTTCTGTGTTACACTAGAAGAAAAGATTCTTGGCTAAATGTCTCTTGGGTCACCGAAGACAAATACCCATGTGAAACTGATGACTCTAGGGCTTTATTCCTGTTAGGAAGGATACAGGGTTAAACACTTCTGCAACTCAGAGTTTAATTACTGTCTGGCTGACACTTCTTATATTGCTTGTCTTGCATTATTCCCTTGATATCTTGAGCATCAAGAAGACAATAATGTGATTCATTATTTGGACTCATTCTTCTTATCCTCCCTTCTTCCCTTCCAGAACATCTCCAATAACCACCTAGACACAGCAGGAGCAGAAGCCATTGCCAGTTTGCTTTTGGAGAACATGTCCCACATCCGTGTTCTTAAGCTCTCAGGTGGGCTATATGCACCCAAACAGTGATGGCAGTGGAAGTGAAATAATACATGTTTTGTTCCAGTCTCTCATCGTGAGGATATTAATCAGAGTATGGGCAAAATCAATCTCACAGTTATGTCTCTGACAGGAACCAGAGTAACAGTGGAAATCTACATTTATAGTGATGTGATTAAATAGTTGGCCTGCTCAGCCTCCAGCACCCCAAAAAAACGTTCCTTACAAGACACTTAGATAATTGCTGGAGTGTTTCCCACATCTTGCAGTAATTCTACTCTATGGAGTGAATATTGACTAACTTCTTACAGTCAGATATGGGTCTTGATTAACTGGAGGTTCCACCTAAAAGCACAGCTTCCTGCAGACCCCAACACAGCACCAAGGAAGAGATCAGTGCACTGTTAACATACTTCTCTTCCCCAGGGAACAACTTTGGAGAGGAGGCTGCATCATACTTTGCAGAGGCATTTATGGTGAGTTACCTGAAATTCAAGGTCATTTGCAGCCCTGGCTGTGTAACAGACTCTCCTCATCTTGAAGCTGCTACTAACTTGGCATGATTTCATTTGGCAATGCACAAATGATTTCCTGGCATAATTCTGCTAAGTGGCTCTTGCTTACTTCAGAAATGAGAGGGGCTGGGAGGACACTGAGCAGGATGGACTGCATTAACATTTTCTAAGGACAGCTGTGTGAGTCTGGCTGAGAAAAAAACCTTCAAGAACTGTGTAACAGAACAACAGAATGACATCTGGGTGACAAAAAAGTTCCAAGAAGCATAAGTAACACAACTCCATATGATCTTGCAATTCCTCAGTAAAAATAAGACTTGACTTCTCTGCTTAGTTTGTGTTTCAAAGCTTCTACATCATTTGGTACCACCAGAAGCTACCCTGAAGCAAGGCCTTGACCTGATGTCAGAGAGTGCTCTTGGTCAAAGCACAATGGTGGGAGTGAAACAGGGGCATGAACAGAACTGCAGGATGTGTTGCAGGCCAGACATGAGCTGTGTGAGGGAAATTTGCACAATACAAAATCCTACTGCTTGTGCTGTTTTGGGAAGATAATCACTGTGATGTTATATGCCTGACAAAGCTTTGTTTTGAGACACACAGTGCCACAATGTCCATGCTGATGATCTCCCATGAAAATCTCAGTGTGTCTGACATCCTTGTTTCATCCTCCTGCCTTGGCATGGCATCTGATTGCAGCTGGCTGGAAGATCATACTGTCTCTGCACATTTGTCTTTCTGCAGGGCAATTACCGAGTGAAGGAGCTGGACCTCAGCCACAATGAGTTCTCTGAGAAGGGAGGACAGCTCCTGGGACAGATGCTCGGTAACTTAATTTATTACTCCTGCAAAGCCAGAAGTACAGGCACTGAGGAACTTGATGGTGTCAACACAATGAACATGCATTTTCTTCTCTAGCAAAAATGTCCCCTGACCTGATGGGTAGTACAAAAGACAGAGTGCCCAAATTTACAGATCACTCTTACTGCCACGGGTGACTCCAGCAACTATTACCAATGTCTCAGAACACAAATGCAGAATGAGAAATCACAGAAACAGGGCAGTCTGTGTCAAGAGAGGAGGGAGAGAAGTCCCTCAAGGAGTATAAAACAGAAAACTGCATTTTGCTAAAATCTAATAGGATCAGAACTATTGTTTGTTTTAAGCTTTTGATTACCAAGTTCAGGAGTGATTTTAATTTTTTCTTAAGTAGCTCAGATCCTAATGGTTTTAGCCATTGCACAGCAAGCAACAAGGGGAACAGATTAGTAATAAATAAAATTAAGCTGACTAATTCAGCTGTTCATTCAAAGTCAGATCCAGAGTGTGCTAGTAGCCCTGGAGAAGGAAAGCAAACAAAACAGTTACAGTCTTTCAGTAATCTCCCAGGTACTATTAGTGCACTGGGAAAGACCTGCATGAATTTCTGACAGCTCTTCCTCCCTCAGTATGTCCAACACACCTGGTACCGTAATGGCCTAAGCATGTGCTATCAGCATCCAGCATTCCTTGAACATTTCAGTAAAACAATGCCTTCAGTTTAGCTGATTATTTCCTTCTCCTGGTTCAGTATTTGCACTGATATGTGTCCCTTTCTAATTGCAGTCCATGTCTTTAAAAGATGGATCAATTGAAACTGCAGTGAGGACAAGGCAGTGTGCCCCTGCCTTGGACAAGCCTGTAGGCAATGTGAACATCAGTACTAAAACCTGTAACCCTTCCTAGCCAAAAAAAAAATGCCTCTCCACAATTAAAAGTCTTACAGCTCTTCTCTCCTTGCAGCTCACTTGAGGCAGGAGAAGCAGAGATTAGTGCAGAATCAATTACTTTTCTGTTTTGGTTTTTTGGTGTGTTGTTGTTTTTTTTCTTAAAGGAATCTTTTTAATGCAGCTAAACTCACCATCTGCCTCCATCCAACCTCCCATCCATGGAAAATCTGGATGAGACATTCTCTCTGAGAATGAGAAGCGAGTGTTGGCAGCAAGTCCTACCCCTCGCAGTGTCACAGTAGACACACATGAATTCACACATCCCCTCCTCTGAGTAGAACTTACACTGTGAGGTGTGCTATGCATATGAATTGGCACTGGCACATGTACAGCTGGGCACAGCTACCATCTTAAGCTGAATTCCTCTCTTCTGCTAAGCAAACATACACAGAGTGAGTCTTGATATTTTAGATGTGGCAAGGAGAATCCAGCCATTTTTCACAGTGAGTGTCTATTAATATAAGAAATCCTCCCTCTCTCTACCTTCCTCCTTCATAACATATTATTTGATTAAGCCAGAAAAACAAACTGTGTTCCCTTTCTGCTTGTGATCAACAGCCCATTCTCTGTTCCTTGGATACAGTCTACATCAAAGACTCTGTAGGTACAGAATTCTACTGCAATTCTACTGCTGTTGCTGAAACCCCAGCAATCATTCTCTTAGTCCCTAAGTGGGTCAGCAGCTATGTCCAGACCACTCTTCATGAGCTAACATCTCAGTTTCTCTCTCCTAGCCAGCAACACAACACTGGAGATTCTGGACCTGAGCTGGAACCACCTGAGGAGGAAGGGGACAGAAGCATTAGGCAAAGGTCTTAAGGTAGGAATGTTCCTGTTTTGTGAAACTCTTCACAGTGATTATTACCAGGAGCTGGCTGAAATACTGATTGGGAACTCACATCTCTGAGGTCTGAGCAGGATTCAGTAGGTCTATCAGGGCTCATCCTACTGATAGTAGCAGTCAGTGCCAGGAGAAAGGCTGAAACAATAAACAATAAGTAGGTCTGGTGACTTATGTAGGTGAAGAGACCCTGATGAAATTGTGATTGAAGAGTTTGGATTCATTGTGACCGCCTGAGTGGGACTTCAGGGATGCTCCTGTTTCAGCTAGGCAAGAAAGGGTAGAGTGGTACAGAAGTTGGCATGCAGTTTCTAAGATTTCTCTCCTCTCCCTGGAGGGCAATGATGTACTGAAAAGACTCAACCTTTCTTGGAATGCCATTGGCAACGAGGGAGCACTGGCCCTAGGAGAAGCTCTCAGAGTCAATGAAGTGCTGCTTCACCTGGACATCAGCAACAACCAGATCAATGACGAGGGAGCCAAGAAGTTCTGCAGGGGCCTTGAAGTCAATGGAAAACTCAAAACCCTGAAGGTAAAATAAAGCCCAGGCAGGGCTAGAGGAAAAAACAGTGGGAGTAGAAAGATCTGAGTCAGGAGGGACAGAGGACAGAGATGAGCTGTCTGAGCTGGAACTGGAGGAAATTAGTATTGGTCTGGGTTGAAAGTGAGTAGAGCAGAAGGCAAGTCAATCCTGTGATTTTTTTCCAGGGCAACTAAATTGCACTGTTCCCTAAAAAAATCCCCCAGGGACTGGCCTGGCAGAGCACCATACCCTTTATCACCTGAGGCAGTTGATTTCTGTCATGTCTAGTTTCAGTCAAGTGAGAATCTAGGCATTCAAAAGGTCTAGCAGAGAGCCTAGACATTCAACAGGCCTGCATATATACATAAAATGTAGTTGTGAAAGTACTTATGTACATGTAATATGCATTTCACCCTAAGGCAAAGGTTCATACTGAAGTTCACAGGTGGGCAAGAGTGCACCTTTCTCAGTGTATTAATCATTCGCTATAAATGTATTCAAACACAGGGCACACTGTTATTGTCATGTCTCCTAACTAAAGGAGAGGAGTATTATCAATTCCTGGAAAAGAAAGTCAAAACTGCCTTCTAGGAAGCAAGGGATCAATAATCCTGGAAAGGGCAAAACTGAATGAACAGCCAAGCTGACTTCAGAGGTTAGGGCTGAGAGCTAACATGTCTTCTTAATCCCACATCGATCTCCAGCGATTCAGCTCAGAAAAGTGAGTTTGCTTATGATCTGTATTCTCATCTAGATCTAATATCACCATCCTGCAAGCCTGCAAATGGCAGTATGGTGGTTGAGGGGCATATTTAAAGCTGTTCATGTAGGCCTTTATTTGGACACCCTTGTCCTTGTAAATCACACCAGTCTTTGAGACTGCTGTTTAGATTATGTAAATAAATGTCTGTTTGCATTCCTCTTAACCTGGCTTGAGGTAAGGTCACTAGCTCACACCAAGGCATTCCTCTCTCTTTGTAGCTGCAAAGATTGTCTTTGGAGCTGTTAACACAAAGAACTTAATGGAGGACGTGGCTTCTGCTGGCCAAGAAAGTTTTATTTCAGATGGTGGGAGTGAGCACTGCACACCAAGACCAAGGTGGGGGAGAGGTGATGTTCACACACTTAAAAGATGGCCGTGGCAATGCCAAACCAAGAACACCAGACAGCGAGGCCCTGTAGGCTAGAGACAGCCAATCAGCCTGAGCTCTGAGCTGCTGCACTGCCAAGAGGAGCCCAGGGTATGGGAAGTGTCCTGAGGGGCATATCCCCTTCCAGAAGACCCCTCCTAGCAAGCACACATTAAAACGCAGCCCATTGCCTTAGCCTCTCCCCATCACATGATTAAACATATCGACACCACATACTTATATGATGGAAGAGACTTCATATGTGGAATTTCACACAAGAACAGAGAGAAGCTGAGAATGAAACACCACTGGGAAGTTGTATTGCAGAGTTTTGTGGAGCAGAGACAAGAGATGGTGAGATAACAGACAAACCCATCAGAACGGACCACAGTTATCCTACAGCCCTGCTGAAAAGGTCATCCTTGATGTTACAGCCTGCCTTCTGCCAGGCATGAGATCCTCATTCTCACTGTGTCTGAATCTATGTCTCTTCTTCTACAGATGACCAGCAATCCACTGACCATGGAAGGTGCCACTGCACTAGTCATGTCTGTTAGAAAGAACACAAATTCTGTGATAGAGGAGATCGACATCTCAGTAAGAGTTTATGTGCTGGAAAACCTCCAGGATACTCCATATTTTTTTAAGAACTGTGTGGATCACAGAGCTGCCCCTTTCCAAAACTGTTTTGAGACTTGCTGTTTTCTTCAGTTATGCATAGACGTTAATAGAAAGTGGCTGCTATCTGACAGCCTTTCTAGAGCCATGTGGAAATTATAGGTCTTTGGTCTAGCTCTGGAGAGAGATGACTGTAGTATCACCACATTCCACTCCCTTCCATTTTACCATAGCAGAACAATAACACGTAGTTAATTGCCACTGGAGGATGAATTCTCTTCATCCCCTGAGCTGTCTCCCTCCAGGGCAGCCTAAGATGCTAGATACTCTGAAGTGCTTTGATACCCTGTCAGTATGTATGAGGAGCCGAAGATGGGTGCTTCAAGGCATTGAAGGCAAAGCAATTTTATAAAAAAAATAATCATTAAAAATAAAAATAATTTTTAAAAAAAAAACAACCCACAAAAAAAAAAATGCAAAAGCTGGTGTGGAAGGGAAAAAACAAAGAGGCAAAATCTTAGAATGGTAGTCCATAGCAAGTTGGAAGCACAACACATATTTTTGTAATCTTATGTGTTGCTTCTAAAATAGGAGACCCAGAAATGCTTCTGAGCTCTTGAGTGAGGCCAGGGGTTGCAAACCAACTCTGGGAAGAGACCTGAGCACACACCAGTCTGCTCCTAGTTCTCCCATCCGTGCATTTGTGCTTCACGGGAGCAGTTGCCAAGGGCCTCAGGCCCCTCCACCCACCTTTGGGAGCACTGTGATTAAAGGAAAGAGCATTTTCACAAAAATTAGGTTTGTGACTTGAAATATAAATAGTGTGTTCACATTTGAAACTAGGTAAAAAAAAAAAAACAAAACAAAAAAATCCTGGGCAGTTTTGGAGACTCATGATGGGTTGTATCTAAGT
The DNA here is from genome assembly GCF_000747805.2 of Chaetura pelagica. NCBI lineage: Eukaryota > Metazoa > Chordata > Aves > Apodiformes > Apodidae > Chaetura > Chaetura pelagica. The sequence goes on from NW_009952694.1 coordinate 5,751,736, forward strand.
TACCTCTACATGTGTGTCTTTGTCCTGTGGTTACGGTGCTAAAGAAAGAAACTAAACCAAAGCAGAATAAATAATATTAATCTATGGTCTTTCTTGAGAGCATCAAGGGCTTTCAACAGAGATCGTCTGAAGAACAGGCGTTCCTCTAGGGCAGACAATTTTTCCTGCATAAATTAAGATCAAAGAGAATTATTTGCCAAGTCTGCAAGGAGTCAGGCCTCACTCTGCAAAGGAAAACTAAAACTGGCTGTGTGGGAGTAAAAGGCTTCATTACAGTATGCATGGTTCTGCTAGTTTTATTTCTGAAAACCTAAAGAATTCATAAACTTGGAAAGAGCAATATACTTCAGCAAAATTCTGAGAAATTACATTATTGAAATGCATTTCTTTAAAAGGAGGTACTTGAGTAATTTTGAGGCAAGGAGTTAATTAACATGAAGAATCTTCAACCTAAATCTCACTATGAATTCCAGGTTTTTAGGGTTAACAGATGCTCTTTTCACTTCACCCTTCTAAAAGTCTAAATTACCTGACATTTCACAAGATAAATGGTAAATGGCATAAATTTACAATGACATTTCAGTATCCCAATCAAATGCTTATAGCAAACATCTAATCTATCTGACGGACTTCATCCCACCTGTGATGTAGGGAGTCTTGCATTTCAATTCAGAATATTTGCAAATAGACATTTCCAAAGATCTTGCGCTGTCTTAAACCTTTAAGAAATTAGTAAAGGTTTTAATCTTTTGTAGGGCACTTAAGGGAAGACATAAACAAAAGCCTCTTCTGACCCTTTTCCCAGTGATAAATGCTTATGTTGACTTTTAAAGAATGAACAATTAGTTTGTCTGTAAGAGGAATTTCAAATAAAGATCACGTTGGTCTGATAGCACTAACAAAGACAAAGCAATAGAAAGGCATCATTTTACCAAGCTTGTTGCTTCTGACAGCATTTCTAAGCATGACTCTTCCCCACATTCTTGTCATAATCTACTCTTTATAGGATTTTAACTTGCAGATACTATCGAACATTTTATGGAAGTCATGAATCAAAATAGCCAGCATGTGCCCATCTTCACCATCACAGGGCAAAAGAAAATACTGTCCCTTTTCAGCTGTCTGTGTGTTGTTCTCCTGGACTGTGAACTGCCTGTGTCAAACATGCAGAAAGGCACCAGCTAGCTCGTTCCAGGTGCCACCCGACCCCAGCGTGGCTTGCTAGGCCAGACACAGGGCTTTGGCTATGCTGCTTCTGAGGCTGTACTGGTGGTCCACTGGCTTTCCCATGGGGTCAGGCTCAGGCTGGTAAGACCTGGAGAGAGCTGGTAGCCAGCAGAGCCAGCTCGAGCTCTCCTATGCTGTGCTCCCAGAACTAGGACACTCTGCTAGTGTGCAGGGATGGCTGAATAGCTTCTTCAGAGTCACTCTGCATCCACAAAACCATTGGTGCCGAATGCAGTCTAGTAAACCCAGTCAGACCCAGACTCATTCAAGACTTGTCTTCAAGAAGTAACATTCAAGACCTCCCTGCATAGTAGATCATGAGCTTCTAGATGGATCTTAAGAACAGTGGGTCTTAAGCTTCTAAAAAGAAGCTATAAAAATGCATTAAGAGACTTTGTATATAAAGTTTTGGAGGAAAAGACAGTGCTTGATGCCATGGGAACCCACTGCAATGACAGAAAACAGAAGTTTATGTGGATTTCCTGAACTGCTTTGAAATTCCCAACAATTAAATATATAACTAAGGTAATACATGGAAATTCCCCTGTCATCGTGGGTATGAACAAAATCATGATCACGTTTTTAAGAGATCAGTCAAGGCAAAGACAAATTTATCATAACTTAAATTTAGAAGAATACATTACAGTGACATCAATAATACTTTCATTGATAGTTATTTTCTAATATCCCAAATCAGGACACTGTGCTGCTGCCCATTCTGTAAGTGCTAAAACAGGAAACTCACGGTGTGAGCTCTGACATGCTGAATTGTCACTACTCTGAAACTCTTAGGAAAAAACCAAACATCAAGTCTTGTACTGCTGACTGAAGCCTCCTATTAGGGTTGCACAGTGAAACAGCTTTACCAATAGTTCTTTTCACCTGGAGACACTCAGACTCTTCCCAGAGAGGTGCATCTTTCTTGTCTGGGCTATAAAGCTACATTGCTGGATATACCAATCCTTTAGGCCTTTTTTTCATTTTTTGCAGAACTCTATGGCACATTTTGGCCATTAACTGTTCAACTTGCAGTCTGTATCTTAACCAAATGGAGAGGAAACCCATGTAGAATTATCTCAGGGAGGAAACTTTGAATCACTTAACATAAGAGGTCTTTGGTGTAGACATTTACTAGATGAACATCCAGCAAACCTTAAGCTACTTTCTACATAAACTGGTAGACCCTTTTCTGCCTTAGAAAAGAGAAAAAGAGAAAGAAGATTACCTACGTAGGGTCAGGCCTTCATGGGATTGCTGGAAGTGAAGAGTAGAGATAGAAGGCACCACTCTTAGGAGAGAATGGTTAATGTTGGCTTTAGATGGGTCTGTGAAAACCAACAAATCTATGTTGTTCTTTCTGTGTCCACACTGATTGCAGTCTCTTCTATGTACCAGAATGTGTTGGTGAATGAAACTTTCATCAAATTGCTGGATTTGGTGTATCAAATGCATCCTGACCTAGATGTCATCTATGGTGAGGTTGAAGGCCGTATCTGCAAGTTCCCCAAGCATCACGCAACTGCCATGAAAGTGATTGAGGTGAGCTACTGAATTTGGGTCCATAGCTCCCCTGTACACAGTAGAAATGCTTGAAGCACTTGGAGGAATGGAGGTTGGAAGGATAGGCTTTCTTCCAAATGGGTAATTCAGCCAAGTTCCTTCAGGAAAGTGTATTCACAAAGACTGTCACAATGTTCACATATATCAGTCCATGCAAACTGACTATGCAAATCCTTTGATCTTCTGGAGAAATTAGTGCCTTGGGATATAAGAGCACTGGGGGAAAAATAAAATAAACTGACTGTTTCCAGATCTGATCCAAATGAGTGACCATCCTCATCACAAGCCCACCACAACAGCTGACTTTCATTGAACCCTTCACTGACAGTTGTGCCTTAGCAGCAAAATTAACATGCTTCTTAAAAGTAGGATATGGTGTTACAAGCAAATACTGTCCTAAATAGAAATTACTTAGCTTTTCAAGGTCTGTAATTTCTAAGGATAGCAGCAGATGGTGCTGTCCTCCATGCTGGAAGGCAATGCAAGCACTTGAGCATTGCTGAGGTGTAGATTTAGATTAGATATTAGAAAGAACTTGTTTACTGTGAGAGTGGTGAGACACTGGAAGAGGTTGCTCAGAGGAGTTGTGGATGCCCTCTCCTTGGAAGTGTTCAAGGCCAGGCTGGATGGGGCTTTGAGCAACCTGGTCTAGAGGAAGGTGTCCCTGCCCATGCAAGGGAGTTGGAACTACATGAACTTCCAAGTCCCTTCCAGCCTATTCCATTCCATTCCATTCCATTCCATTCCATTCCATTCCATTCCATTCCATTCCATTCCATACTATTTTTCTAAGCAAAAGCTTGGACTGTTAGCTCACATCAAACAGTGCTGCTGTGCTTCTACAGCAATGAATTGCTTTGCAATTTTTAACAGCAGATATGGTACTCCAATGTGTCCTCATTCAAACAAACTGGAATTCAGAGAACAACTGAAGTGATCAGAGACCTGGGGAGAGGACTGTCTCTGGTTTAGATATCCTAGCCAAGCAGTGGCTGCTGGGATGAGGACCAAATAACCATATGCAATTGTGAGGAGAAACAGGCTTATTACTGGTTCTCATTTCAAGGTAGAGAGAAAAGGAAGTATAACTGGGAAGAATTGGATTAACCTGAACAAAAGGATGTTGTTGTGACAATAAGGTAGCTGCACAAGGAGTTATGGACTCATATCTCAGTGATAGGCTGAGTAAAGGGAGGGTGATAGGTGGAAGAATAAGGGGTGACCTGGAAGCAGGTATGAGTGGCTGTTTCATGATTGTGCCCATGTTTTATCTCCATTTCTTTTAGAACTATTTGAAAGACCACAACCTACAACTCTGGGACTTTTTTAGGAATATTGACAAGGATGGAAATATGAAGATCCCTGTGGCAGCCTTCCGGAGAGCCTTGTTGCAGGTGTGCCTCTGAAAATCCAGCCAGGATGCTCTTCTGGCAGGGTACTGCTCTGGGGAAGCTGTTCTGCTGCAGCGCGGCCACCGTTCAACCTTGCTGGTGGCACTGTTTGGACTAAAAGGCTAAATTCACCTATTGCAAAAGGTGAACCCTGACCAAAAGTTAAGACCCAACAGAAATCCTGTGCCATCCGATAAATACTGCAGGTGGCATGAATAATAATGGATCAACTTCAGAATATCACAAGAACCTTGTAAAATCATAGTCACAAGATGCTACCTATCGGATATACAGGATCTTGATAGTTATGAGTTATTGCTATGGGAAAGTGAAAAAGAGGCATTCAGTCCCTTCCCTCTGCACACTGAGAGGACAGGCCTCTTTCTGCCAAAACCACCATGGTGCCTGGGATCAGCAGCAATGGTCAGCCAGCCACTATGCTATTTTATTTAAAAATGCATTAAAATGTGATTTTAATCCTAAAAGAGTGAAAGTGCCTCCCCAGCACCACCCTGCGGATTTTTTACTTCCCATCTTCCAGGTACCAGGCCATCTGCTCACCTACTAAATGATGGGTCCCACGTTTGTTAATAGTTATCTTATCCTCTTAGCAATCAAGCATCCCACTGGATCGAGACCAAATTGGGGAACTAGTGCGCAAGTTGGACCAGAAGCAGACAGGGGTTGTGGACTATAGGTGAGTGACTCCACTTACTGTCCTGCCTTTTTTTTTTTTTTTTTTTTT
>NW_009952694.1:5756762-5762231 GCF_000747805.2 Chaetura pelagica
TTTGGCTCAACACCGAATAAACATGCCCTTATTCACTTTAGAAGGTGAGGGGACATATGTTTTTGGCCAATCCGTTACTTACCCAAGTAAAAAGTAGACAAAATAACACCTTGCATGCATAGAAGCCCTGTTGAGTCAAACAAGAAGTCAGTCTGTTTCTTTTTGTTTGATAAATTTGCTGTGAGAATGCAAGGATCTCAGAGCTGAAAGGCATTTTCATTCATGCTCACAAGCCTGTGTGAGAAGTGTCAGCTCAACACTATCGTCCCTCTGAAGTCAGGCTAAGATTTGCAAAGGCAGTATACCTGTGCCTTCAGACCTTTTCTTCCATCCTCAGGGACTCTCAGGTTTTTTTCCTTCTCTCTGATCCTTCTTCTTAGGAGACCTAGTTTTCCCTGGAAACTCACCTTCAAACTACAGAACTTTTCATTCTCTTGAAAGTGCCTCTTCCTTAGTGCCTGTAGCAATCATGTCCGAGTTCTGAGAGCCTGAGCAGTCAGCAGCAAGCTCCTTGGAGGTTGTCGGTTGCTGCAGGCTAAACTGCTTGTCATTGGACCCAAAATTCCCCCTAGATTTCCCATCAGTTCTGACATGTGACTCATCAGCTGAAAGCCTTATTAAACATGCCCAAATATTCCTATCCCTCAGCATTTATTGATGGCTTTAAATACATGCTGCTGCCTAGTTTTAAGGCTAGAAGCAATGGGTCCATTTTGCAGATCTCTTCACCTTTTAGCTTCCTAATGTTTTCAAGGAGAAGTGAATTACTTTGTTAGATCTCATCTTTTTTTCCTTCACACACATCAGTGTCATACTAAAACCATCCAGGGTTAGGCACTTAGCCTGGTTAATCTTGTATCAGAGGTTACACAGGGTTCCCAAGTACTTTAGGCACAAATTAGAGAGCTGTGGATAAGTAGTAAGGAAATTAGGAACCATTAAAACCCAATGGTCAGCAAAGACTTCATTTGGTGCCATTAATGCTGCTGAGTTGATATGTGGGGGAAAATAAATACTAGTATCTACTCCTTATCTAGCTGCTTTATGCATTTTAGAACTGTAGCATGTGTGTTAGTGGTAATATTCACCCTGTAGACAAGTCAGAAGAGTTGTGACCTTTGCTGTCTTTACTGGTCCAACCTCAGGCTGTTTCTTCGAGGTCCTCTCAGAAGCTTTAAGATACCTGACAGGGAAGGTTCACTTTACTAAATTAATACTAGCTCACCACTTTCTTTTCAATCAGTCACTTAGAAGAGCAGAAGCCAGAAGAGAAGCCTGAGGAAGGGGAAGACTGAGAAGGAAAATAAGAAAATGCCATAAAAACAAAGCAAGGAAGCAGATGAGACAATGACAGATCGTAGAAGAAATCCTGGAAGAAAGCTCAGAGCGGCCCTGGGTGTGGGTAGGCCAAACACTGGGGGAGGTCTCATAGTCTAAGTTACTGAATGTAGAAATAAAGTTGATGTTCCACTACACAGCAGGTCCCTATACAGTCTGGTGCTTTTGGTTAAGGGCAGAAAAGATTGGTCCTTTGGAGCTGGTTACCAAATCTGTCTCACTCTGCATGATAATGATGCTGAACTTAATTGCGGCATCAAAACAAAAGCTGAGAATGGGGAAACCAAGAGAACTCATATTTTTATTGTTCCTTTTTGAGGGAGAGCAGATGGAGAAAGAAAGACTGAAGGAAGTGCAGTGCAGACAACCCATACGACACTTAGCGGTTCTGACACAGGGACCTTTGCAAGAGGAGAATTAAATTCGTAAGAAACTGCAGCTAATGTTGCTCTAAAAGTTATGGGTAAGAAGAATAGTATTAAATATCTCTGGGAAAAAAAATATGCTAGAAGGATGGAAACTATAACATTTTAAATGGCTCAGCCTGCTCAGTGGTCATCCTCAATGCATGACTGCCTGCCAGGCTTTACCTCATTTCCCCACCAGATCTGTCCTTCCTGATGTCTAGAATTTACTTGCAATTGCAGCTGGTTTGCAATCGCATTCTTCACATACAGAATGCGTGGGGCTTTGAGATGAAGAATCAGAGCAGCAGAGAGCATCTGAGGTGTTTCGTACTTGCAGCACCAATAACAACGCGGGGTTTTCTGTTCCTTTCCTAATAATTCCTAAAATGAAATTAGCTTTTCTTGACTGTTCCTAAGCACTGAGTTATGTTTTCATAGAAGCTCTTACTCCCAAGCACAAAGCTGGGAAGCACAGCAGAGAGGTCCCTGCCCGACGTTGCACAACAGGAGCTCACCGACACCCAGGAAAGCCTTGGGACACGCTCCTCCCCCGCCAGCAGCCGGGAGGCAGTGCCCGCGCTGGCCCCTGGGGGTCAGGCCAGCCCCAGCAGTGCCGGGCTGCAGCTGCGGGATGCGCTGCCACCCTTCCCTGCGGGGACCCAGGGGTTTTAAATCCCAGGATTTACAGCATCCCCGATTTTCCTCAAAAACGAGCCTCTTGACTTTTTGTCAGGCAGATGTTCTACAGGTCAGTTCAGCAAATTCGGGGGGAGAAGTTTCTCATTTGTTTCCAGGCTGGTAAACATTTAGGAGGGAACAATGGGATCTCAGGGTACCTGATGGCAGAGAGCAAAGTCACGCTGTTGTCCCTGCAGCACTGTGGTCTGCAGAAAAGAGTGAACTTCAGAGTGGAGGAGTAGCACATATATACTATTCGATATCTTCATCCTTTCCTCTCACAGTGTGTTTGGTTTGTGTTGCATTTGTTATCTCATGCAGAGTGCTGTGGTGTATTAGTCATGCATTACTATTCCATTTAGGTTTGCACAGAATCGGCTGCCCAGCTGAACTGGTTTGTCCAATTATCACCCTTAAGATTCTAGATTAGCTGCAGCCATCAAAAATCTTCTCTAAGAAAACAATGTAATCAAATAGAGACGAGTACTGGCCTGCAGCAGGTGTGGCTTTTATTTATTTGAGTGTCCACTTACACTCCAGACTCAACAATGATGCGGCAGCTTGATTGCACCTTTATACCAGGAAAAAACCTACAGGGAGATTAGATGGTTTCTCTCAGCTGAAGAGTTTGAGTCCAAATTTTCATTCTAGAAGGACTTGATAAATAAAAACTGTGTAGTTTGCCAAACACAAAATCAAAAGATATTGGATTTCTGGGAAGGAACTAGATGGAACCTTCTGTCCTACTCTGTGGACTGATGCAACTTAAGTACTAGTAAAAACTGGGAATGTTAGTGAAAATTTTACTCCTCCAAATTCACATGCAGGCAGCGTGGCAAAGGGATGTAGCTGCATTTTTTATTGTTGCACAGCCTCTCTGAGAACTCTCAGATCAATAAAGCTTTTTTAAGCTTGGTGGCAGCATTTGCCCCCTTTCTGGGAATTCAGGGATAAACCGTGATAGTTACTGAGCAGGGGTGGTCGAGGAGTGAACATGAATTGCTCTCCTGATCCCACACCTGTGAAATGGTGCAGAAGGAAATGGTTTGGCCAGTATAAATTAAGGCAGCTCTGAGACTCATCTGACATACCTCAGGAATTCAGCTTGCCAGCACAAAATTAGACAGTGCAGAAAACTGGCTAAACATAATTTCAGTATCTTCCATGGCTTGGGAGAGTGATAGAGCCGAGTGACATCGTCAGATCTCTTCAATATTAGAAAGAAAATAACACCCTTTAAGTAGCATGGTTTGAAAACACAGCGTGCACACCAGGGTATTTAATGTGTTAGCTAGTTTAGATGAACCTTGCAGAGGAAATAATTTTTTTGCTGTGGATCTCATCCAGCAGAATGAGACCCAATCCAGACCGATTTCCTAGGCGCCACCGCAACACTTAGAATAACATATCATTGCATTTAAAAAGACATTGCTATTTAGAATCTCTGGAAACCTCAGAGTAAGTATAAAGACTAATGTTACATGCCAAACTATCTCAGCTTGTTCACGCTGAAGATCTTTGATCTGTCTAGCTGAACTGGCCTAAAGGGTTTTGGCTTTATTTTCAAAGGAGAAATCTCACAGGCTGCCCAAGTGGGTACACTGATGCTAGTCTTCATCTTTTAAACTTGCATGAATAGTTCTTTGTTCCAGTGGCCTCCCATCCATATAATGAGTATATCAAAAAGCTTTCCGTGTGTATCAGTGGACATATGCCTTACACAAAGGGCATCCTGCAGCCATGCACCAAATCAGGCATCATGGGACTGGGAGCATGCCACGCACTATGTGCTGGTCAGTACAACTGAGACAAGTCTTCTGTCCATTCATTCACTTAAAACCTCACCTGGATCTGTCACAGCAACATTGCAGAATCTAAAGAGACAATGGAGTGAAAGTTGCTGAGGACAAATTTTAATTCTTTCAGCATGAAGCAGAAGATTTGGGTTAGTTGACTGATGCTAATGGTTTATACAAGGCACTGGAAAAGGTCAAGATCATAATGGACATCTCAGTTCTTGAATATATATGTTATAGTTGGTCTTTTCTTCTTATGGGGGTGACTCTTTACATAAAGGAATCCATAGTTCATTCCTTGCCACCCTCTTTCTTTCCTACAGGCTGCTGAGATGGCAGCCAGACACATGCTGCAGGCTGGACAGATTGCTCTGGTAGCCTCCTCCTCAGTTCCAGACACTTCATGAGGACCTTAGTTCCTCCACTGACATGCTGTTAGCTGTGCATCTCTCACGAGACAAATAGGCCAGTTTCCACAGCCTCATGGAGAGGAGCTGTCTGATCTCGCCACAGGAGGACAAGGAAATAATGTCATGCCATATAACCTTATTTCCAGGATCCTGCTTCCAGAAAATTGAGCATGTGCATTCCCCAGTGCTCTATGTTTGTATTTGGGGGTCATAAGATAAGTAGTCATACGATGGAGAAGGTCTCCAGGATATGGACTTCCAGAAGGGACTGAGACCAGATCCTATCATATTCCCCAATAACGGATGATCAAGCCATTTCAACAACTGCCTTCGCCAGTGGCTTCTCCCCACCCCCTCTTTGTGGCGCTGGCATGGGAGCCGGTTACACTGGCTCCCGAGAAGCCCAAGCAGGGCAGTTAGGATGGGAGACTTCCCACAGCTCTACAACGCACAGCACAGCTGCCACCCTCCCCTGCAGTCCCCGTGCTCAAGTGATGTGCTCAAGTACCACGCACCGGCTTCTCAGTGCCAAGTGTCTGCGGAAGCCCCACGCCCCAGCGGCAGCCGCGAGGAACTCGCAGCTCTGCTGCTGCTCTGCATCCCTTCCCGCCGGGCAGAGGGCGCTCGGCGCCCAGAAGTGCGTTCCCGGCACATTCCTGCGAGGGAGTTCAGCCGCTGGAAGGAAAAACTCCTGCACACACACACACGCACACACACGACTACACGCCCTAGAGAACAAAAAACCCTGCTCTCAAAAAAAACTGCGCGCTGAGGAAAGGGGTTTTTTTAAACCCTTGAAAATCCAGCCAGGCAACAGGGCTGTGAGGCAGGGAGTGTGCG
>NW_009952694.1:5762643-5801245 GCF_000747805.2 Chaetura pelagica
AGCCGAGCCCTCCCCAGCACAACTGCTCGCGGGCTCAGATTTCCCTTCAGAGGGGTCATGGCTGCTGCAGTCACGGGTATGGAACGCAGCTGGTCCTGCCTGCAACAAGGTAAAAAAACTCTGTCTCTTCTGCAAATGGCATTTGCCTCTGTTATCTTCGCAAGCTCTTGGTATTCAGGCCAGAGGAAGCCATTTGCAAAAAGCTTGGGGCTCTGGTTTGAGCCCTCACCGGGTCATCCTCAGTGAATAATGCCCCCTCCCCACTCCCTTCCACCCACAGGACATCAGCAAGCCCCTCTCCTGTGCACTTCATTCAAGTCATACACGTACAAGCATTCCCATTTATCTCCTTCCACAAAACCAGCAGTAAGACAGCTACCATTTTTAGGATGGAGTGTACACACGGGAGAGGAAAACTGGCTAATGTGTACTCTGAAAGATTTTGAATGTCCCTAATCTCCCCAAAAGGCACAGAGCAGCACGGAGTGTTCTCTTGCATCAGCCAGGCCATCGTGCCCGTTCTTTTATCCCTGGGTAAACCACAGCAGGTGAATGTGTTGCTGCAGCAGGACTTTTGTTTGCTTTGCTTAAGAAAGTAACAATTACCAGTGACACTAAACACCACCCCAGAAGTGACCTGAAGCTCTTGAATTTCATACAAGCAGTTGTAGTGCAGCTGCCTTGCCAGCGCCTGGCCAGGCAGTGCTGGGCTGCCAAGTTGTCAAAGGGAGCACCTACTGCCCTTCCATCCACTCAGAGACTCATACCTTGGACTTTTAATCCAGGAAAACAAGGATAAGAGGAGAAGCTTTCATGTTTTGTTGCTGATATCATAGGCCTCAACTGTGTTAATGTGGTATCATGCTGTTTACATGTGTATGTATATGTAGGGTATGAGCAACCCTTAAGGAAGGCATGAGGTTTTCCAGTAGAGGCTCCAGTGGGCACATGTGCATCACCTGAAGCAGCTGGATAACTGTCTCACCAAGAGTCACCTCTGCACATGGGGGAGAAATCATCCAGAGGGAAGGCTAGACATGGGCACAAGACATAGCCCTTACATGCTGTACTCATTCCCTGTCACAGCCACTGCTCTGCACAACTGGGGCACTCTGGAAAAGCTGGAGAGCATTGTTTCCTCAGTGTTTAGCTAAAGAAGGAGAAGCAGTACTCTGCAGAAGACAGAGATGGGGCTGGTATGTTTGTCTACTTGTTTTTTAGAAGGGACAGTGTGACATTTCAGGGTTTCTCCATAGCCAAGTCACGCCTTTCAGCCACCTGCCCTGTGTAGGATAGCAGCAAGGTTATGCCCACTGGGGAACTCCCCTCCTTAACCCAGCTCCTAGCACTACCAGTCCCCTCACTGATACTTTGCAGTTTGACAGAAAACAACACAAAGCCCATGTGTGTTTAAATATTTCAAGTCATGCAGCACAGGTTATTCTGGCTGCCTGCGACACTGCAGCATTTGGTGTCCCACCATCCAAGGAGATAAAGCATCCTGATAGTTTAGCTGTATTTACCAAGACACCCTCAAAACAGTCTCTGTCTCTGAAACTTGACATTTGGAGCTCACAGCACCTTCTGAATGTTGCCCTCAGATAAGATACATTCTGTTTAGGGTATCCCCATTGTCTCCCTGTGTCCACCGGCCTGGATTCCTGCTTTTCAGCCAATACAGCTGTAGCATGGTGCCTTGTTTATCACACTTCTATCACTTTTTTCAAATAAGCCTTGGCTACAAATACTAATGTTCTGCTGAATTTTCTTAGGCATCTTGGATATTAAAAAGTTGCTAGTTCTCTATTCAGGCCCATGTTGGCATTCCCCACCCTTCTCTAGATTGTCATGCAAGCCCAGTTGGAGATTATATTAAATATGAGGCAAGATCTCAGTTAAACATGCGTTAAGTTAGTGACATCTGGGATGTTACCAACTTTCTAGAGATACCACATGTGACTCACTCAACTAGATGACAGACTGAGTAATAGGTTATTTCACCTGGTCTTATTTGTCAGAGCAGGTTTGTTCTGCCTTTCATACAGGGATCTGTCTCACAGGTAACAAGCAGGCCAAGTGAAATCTATTCCTACTGGCATTGCTCTCTGTATTTCTCCTCTGTTCTAGTCCCACATACTTAATTTACACTCTGGTTAGCCAAAACAAAACAGTTCAGTCTCCTCTGATTCAAAGATTTTTGGAAGAAGACACCTAGATTTCTTGGGGTCTTTGTTCAATGGACAAACTCCGTAGATGGGACTCCAATCCTAATTTAAATGGTGTGTTAAGAAGTGATGGAGAAAAATCAGCATTTGTCAGTTTTTCAGAAAAGAAAATATCCTGGAGCATGCTCTTCCTCACCATCTGCTTTCCTGTACCCATCACCACTCCTGGACACCATTTGTGGACATCTACAGAGTTCACAATCTAAATCAAGCAGCATGCCAAAGGTAAGTGGGCCAGAGCTCTAGTTTACAGCTTGTAATGTTGTGCATCTCTAAAGGGATATCAAGTCCCTCAAAAAGGTAGCTGAAAATTCTCCTTACATAGGGAAATCTTTGTGAGATGCCAGCTAAGAAAGGCATCCTGCCCATCTGGCTATATTGCAGAGACAGGTGGCATTTGGGCAACAAGCCAAGAGTTCCTTAGCTGTTCAAACTAGGGACCTTCATATCTTCAAGACTGGAGGAAAGATAAGCTCTTATGTGTCTTTTCCCCCATATCTGATATAGTCTTAGGGGTTGTGGCTGGGATAGACATGCTAATAGCTTCAGGCAGATAGAAACCTTCTGTTTTATAAACACCAACTTGTACCAACTGCCCTTTACATCCTAGGCTGGTTATTCATTGCTGAAGTGACTTTGAGTAAGGGAATAGACAACAAGAGAAAACAGCCCACGGAGAGAAGAAGCGAAGAAGAAAGGACTAACATGACCTGGAAGAAGAAAGCTGAGGTTCTCTGCTGACAGAACTTAGCAGGGGCTGAGAGGAGACCAGTGGTGCTGGGAGATGAGGGAGTGCAAACATGCAAACATGCTCTTCATTTACTTCAGTCTCTGTGCAAAGGAGTACGCACAGCTTCACGAGGGGTGAGTGCAGGGGACTGCTTTAGTAGCCTCCTTTTCTAACCTCTAGAAATTGGTTCCTTTGCAGAGGTAAGAACACGTAGGCAGGCATGAAATGAGGACAAGAATCCTGAGCTCAGTGTGACTTCTAACCGCTTGTCCCAGCCACAGACCAGGATTCTGTTTCAGGCTCTGGGAAGCCCAAAGGAAGATTTAGCCACACAAGAGGGGTCCTCCCGAATTCCCACACAAAAGAGAATCAAGGTGGTCTCTTGGTGACAGTAGAGTGCAGGGAGCAGGGATCCCTGAACATGAGCCTCCCTTTTGACACTGATTTGCAATGAAACATTTTGCCTCCTAAGTCTGTTTCTCCCTCTGATTGTATCTTTCCTCTTAGAAAATGGTGAAAATAAAGCTGAGCTGCCTTATAGTTTGTGGATGTCTGTACAATACTAAACAGCCCTCCAAGGAGAGGAGTGAAGGACAGGTAAAGAACTAATATGAGCCTTTGCAAGGATCTGCATCCATGCCAGAAAAGGGTGTGATCCACAATCCTGTTCTGGTTTTATTCACCAGCCTGTTCCAGTCAGTTGTGACTTTTGTTAATCCCCATCCTGGGGCTAGAAGAAAGCAAGACCAGCAGTTCAGTTTGCTCTGACAGGACTGAACCCTGCTTGAAAATACTAGGAAACCTCCTGAGTCAGCAGCTCACTTGCTCCTACTCTTGGAATAGCTGAGATTCCCGGACACAGTAACTTGACTCTTCTCCTGGCTCAGGGCAGCCACTAGCTGAAAGGCAAAATAAAATCCCCTCCTGGCCCATTAACGAGGCCTATTCTGGGTTCAGGAGAAACCAGTCTGACTGATGAACTCCCCTGGCTCAGGGGCTCTGGCTGGGGCTGGGAGAGTTATTCTTTCCTTATTCAGCAGACAGGAGGATGTTAATGGAGAGCATATGGGAGGGGAGGGAGTACTGTGGATATTGCTGGAGGACAGCCAGACGGAATCAAAGCCCCAAGAAGCCTATTCTCCATCCGGGCAACACTAAAACAGGCTGTGGAGAGATGAGAAGTCCAGCTGTGATATGGGGGAGTTGGAAAAAACCCCCTCTGCCTTCCCCAGTTTTTTCACTCCCACTCCAAATGAGACAATGGGGCAGTATTGTCACATAGTCCTGTAAGGCATGGTATTCACAGTGGAAGCCTTGCTGGGGAAGAGTGTGCCTGGGCCAGGCACCCCGTCCTGAGAGTGCTGCTATAGACTTGAGGGAAGCAAGAGCTGCCTCTGTACTTGTGAAGTGCTGTCTAATTTATGGTGCTATAGAAATGATGAATTACAACAGTCCTACAGGCTAGAGATGGAAAAGGCCTGTTAACTCCTCCAGCCTGTCTCCCAGAGCTGATGCAGGACTGTTGCCTCTCGTGCATTTCCTCAGTTTCTGTCAGTACGTGTTTTGAACCAAGCAACTGAGGTTCATGTATCTTTCACTTCTCAATTCTACTTTAAAAATAAACGCCGATGTGACTAGTCTAGTATGGATTACCCAACTGCTTGGATATGTCAAGCAGGATGGAACAGGGTGCATCAAAGGCAGCCCACATCTGCCGTACCTTAAAGATAAAATGGAGGACCGACTCGTGAAGACTTGATTACAGTTTGAACTAAGAAGCTTCCCATTAAGTAGGAGGGCTGTTAGAATCTGCTCCGGTAAAAATAAGGTGTGTCCTTTTTGGCTCCTGATGATCTGTTAATGTAGCCCTGACTGCAGCAGATTTTGGGCATCCACAATGCTTGGCCTTGCATCATTCACCAGAGCTTAATTAACTAAGGAGCCTGGCTTGTTTAGCCTAGCAAAGGGGGATATAATTGCAATCTATAAATAAATACTTCAGGGGGTGAACACATGGGGAGGAGGAAGAAGCTATTTAAAGATAAAGGACAATGCTGGCACAAGAACAAATGGGTATAAACTAGCCATGCATACATTTAGGCTAGGGATTGTCAGGTTTCTAATGCTGAGAGCACTGATGCTCTGTAAGGGCCTCCCAGTGGGGTTTAGGAAGGCCGAAAACCAAGCTAGTTTTAAGAGGCAGTTAGACACATTCAGTCAATGGATTACATGGAATGGCTGGCTGTGCAAGCTGCATTCGAGAAGCCCAAAAGTTCTGAGGTTCTCCAGGCTGCAGTGCATTCAGGATGAGTTTTGGCTAACCAGCTGCAGGACCTAGTTGGAGCAAGGTGGGGATGAAATGGAAGATTAATAAAACCTGATAAATTTACTTCAGTAAAAGAAGTCTGTGATTTTGTGAAGATACAGACAAGAGAAAAGAACAAAAGAAATAATTATTTGTTTTCCTGTGAGCAGGTTGAGGTTGTGTAGCCTGTAGTTCTGTTTTGCCATTCTCAGAGACTAAAAGATCTCATGAGCCAGAAAACCTTCAGCTATGAGAATATCTTGTCATGTTCTCCAGTGGAGTAACAGCTCAGTCTGACCTCAGGCTGAGACCAATACATGGTGCCCTTGCACATAGTAATCCTTCTCTTTGAAGTCCTTTGCCAAGCAGACAGTGGGTGTCTTTCCCTGTGGCTATCCTGCAAAATACTTAGAATAAGAGAGACCTTGACCTTTGACTAACGCATGCTGGAGAGGCAGATGTCCAAATCTTAGCTGCCTTATCCAACTGGAAGCTATAACAATAAATCACATACTCTAGTTAACACCACCAGCACAAAAAAAGATGATGGACCTTACACCAGAGAAAGATCTGTTGTAATACAACAGTTTGTTTCATCCCGTTCCTGCTGGGAGTAGAGGGATGAGGGACAGGCAGCAGAGACAAGACAGCTATACAACTGGCACAGACCGCCCTTGTATGGAGGGAATTTTCCTGTGGGAATCTCCTGCCTGTTTGAGTTCTATCTACGCTCCATAACCACTGCAAAGTAAATTTAGCAGAGACCAGAGGATCCATCTTAAAGTGCCTTCGGGGGGACAGAGAATATAGTATAAGTGGAACTGCAGCGGTCTCTCTTCTAATTCTTGTAGTCTGTCACCTAGCTGCAGCACTGATAGGTGCTTTAGAAATCCACAGACAGTCAGAGTATGATTCAATGACATTAGTGGTGGCCCATGCATCAAGAGATTCAGAGGTTTTATTCAGAAAGGCATTAAAATAAAGATGGTTGTGCTTCCAAATCTCTTTTGTCTGGAAAGAGGATATCTCCTAAGGCTGGCTTTACTCCTGACCTTTCTCACTCTTTGCTTTCCTTACAGATCAGAAATATAATACAAAATGCCTTGTCTTGGTATTTTATTTTTTCTGCAGTCAGACTGCAATGAGGGGGGGCAGTGATGAGCTGAGTCAGGTCTGAAACATGGTGCCTTGCACTAAAGGATATAGATGGGGCTTCTGCTTAAGTCACAAGTTCAGGTCTTCCTGATGCTGAAAGGTGACTTCTGTTACACACTCTCTTGAAATGAAGTACAGGATTTCCATCCAGTTACTAGCTAACATTATGCAGTAGTCTAGGAAGCTAAGAACTGCATGAATGAAAGGACCAACACCTTGGCTGGGGAACTGCACACAGGGGAGGCTTGTCCTGTCGCTACTTGCATTTTCCTGGCTGTTGTGAAACTTAGAGATTTTTCGTCCTCTAGGTCTAAAGTTATTGGCCTGGTAACCTTCACCAAGTTGAATCAACTTTAAAAAATAGGAGAGAAAATGAAGGGAAAAAATTATATTCCTTTGAGGGGGCTTTTATTTGAGATGAAAGCCAACAGATTTTTTTCCTTCGACCTCCCCAAACTGAAGAGAATTTATTGGTCGTTTTCACATTTTTTAACTGACATTCTAGTTTTCTTCACAAAAAAACTCCCAACACTTCAAATGTAGAGAACCTCCATAAATCTCTGAAGCACACAGTTAAAAGTGTTCACACAGGCCATAAAATTATAACTCTGGATTTGTACAATTCATGCTTATGGTCAGTCATGTCAAGCTTTAAAGAATCTACCACTTCAGCCATTTCGAAATGGCAGTAAATCTACATTATGCATTGAAAGTGCATAGGGAGTCTGGGTATTTATACCAATGAAATGCCAAAATATTTTACTGACATGCTCCATTTTTTACATTCTTTTACTAGCAGTTAATTTTTTTATGTGTGTATATTTTTAATGCTGACAGTTATATTTTGGCTATTCTTAGTTTGCAACTGGCTAGGCCTCTTCTAGTCAAAACAGGAGTTTGAACAACTTCACACACATCCCACCCCAGGCAGAAGACAGTGGAAGCCTCATATATATGTGCATGGCCTGGGCTGAAGATACTTATAGCTACCTCTTTGGAAGCTCTGCAAATGTCACATGCAGAATTTCTGGCTGTCTCCTTAGGCGTGATTCATTCTGGTGCTGCCGCTCACGAGTCTGTGCCAGTCCCCAGTGTCCCCAAACAGGGCCAGAGCTGTGGCACTGTTGAAGTGAGAGGGGTGATTCAGTAGGGTGTATTTCTTCTCTGCCAGAAGCACTTTAAAGCACCCAAGGGATGTACACAGCTAGAAAGGTAAGTTGAAGTCTCTAAGAGGTGTCCACCATTTATTGCAGTTAGGAGATGTCCAAGTCAACCCAAGTACCCAAAGCAATGCAGTTACATTAATGTAGCTCTCACTGAGCTCTTTACCCTCTTATTTTATATTTATGCACCTAACATGACTACATTTCTTCCCTGACCCAAATCAGTTCTAATTCTGAGCATTTCTGCATGGTATTGGTGCTACACAGGCATCACCCCAGCAGCTCTCTCTACTGGAAATGTGCCAGTAGCACATATTATTTACAGATGGAAATCACTTACAAAAGGCCAAGCTCCTTCTGGATTGACAATGAAGTCACAAAAAACTGGTGCATAAAATATTTTAAATGTAGTTAACTAATTCAGACCAAGATCACTTGTACTAAAGGAAGAGTAGGTGCATGCTTAGGGAGCTCAGATCCAGCTCCAGCCACTTGGTGAACCCAAGCCAGGCAAAAGGCATGAAGTTTCTGATGCTGTTTCTAAACATCCCACAGTGTTTTAATCCTGACTTTCAGGGCTCTGATAACCTCACCTGGAGCTCCCCCAACCCTGCCAACGGCCCAGGGCATAATTTCAGTCCCCTCGGGGACATCAGTCCCCACATCAGTGACATCACAGGATGCTAATATTCAGCTTTCCATGGGGGAGCCAACATCACAGCTCAAGGTTGGCCAGTCCCCATCCCCAGGGAGGTGCTCGATGCCCAGGGCTGGGGCTGCCCCAGTGCCTCTGGCTGGGCTGGTGGGAAAAGCCCAGGCTGGCAGGCCCTGCCCTGCTGCCATGTGGGTCTTCCTGCAGCCCCCTGCACCCCATCCCCAGGGAGACACCAGCCCTTGCTTTGCCCTAGCACCAACTCCTCTACACTCAGTAGCTGCTGCCTGGCTCTTTCCTGCAGGTCAGGATATTGAGAAGAAAATACAAACTCCTACCAGCTAATGCCACCCATACTACACTGTAAAGGAAAAATTATCTAATGTTCATAACCATGGTCTCCCTCCTCCTCATAGTCCAGACCATGTACTCAAAGGCATAACTGAATATAAAACACATATTTAATTCCTGGCAGAAACAGAAACTGCCTTTGGATTTGAAAGTTCAGGTACCCTTTCACCCCATGAGGAAGGTTTGGGTTTATTATATTGTCCATTCATTCCTCTGAATGGCTCTCACTTCCCTCTTTGTGTCCTTCTGGCAAGTCTCAATATGTTTCCTCCATTCTATGAAGAGGATACCATGAACATGGTTCCTCCAAACTTCCTCAGCTCAGCTTTTGCTGTGGTGTCTCCATGAATTAGGTACCAACTCTAATGATTTAAGGATAGTGAAGCCACTATGTTTCTTTTTGCTTCTTACGTATTTACAAATACCTGGCATGGCAACTGAGACAAATTCAAACAAATGACACTCCCGGGTTTGATATGGTAGCTACGGATTACTTTACTCCATGCCCTAGGGAACAGTTTTGATATCCAGTCGTTTTGAAAATAAAACCCGAGAAGCTCAGAGATCAGAAAACATTAGAAAAGCCTGCTTCTGCTAGAGGCAGAAGAACATTATGGCACTAGAATACATGCAGTTAACCCTCCCTTGCTCTTCCTCCTTACCTGCTCACTTAAATCCAGGTTGCTGAAACGAACCAACAGATCAAATAGCAGATCACAACTGATGTGCATTCTCCAGGCAAAGGATGCACAGGCCAAGCCAGAAGCTGTACGAGTGTGGTTTAAAAGCAGGCTTCAGATTTACCCTGAAGGTCTTTCCATACAATGCTGGGCTGTAGAAAATTATTTTATCTTTGTCAGTCAAAAGCCAGAGGGACATTATGCTCACTTATGTTACATATCAAAGCAGTGACACAGGTGGAAGACAACCAACCATGTTCAAGACCTACAGTATTACCGAAATGTTTGAATAACAGCATCATGTGCTAATGACTGACAAAAAGAAGTCTACTCTGGCAGCAAGAGAGCCACTAACTCTTAGGTGCTGCAGTAACATTAACAGCAACAAACTCATCCTGTGAGGAGTGTGCTTTCTCATGGCACTTCTGATTGCCATTAAAAATAAATCTATACTGTAGCAATAGCACGGAACATAGGGGTGCTTGTAAAGGGATCTGTCTTTCTTTTCTAGCCATAGCCATATGTTCTGGGCCAACATGGATGGCACATATAACCATGTGGAGGATTTCATTCTTTCCAGCTGCTCTTCATTACCATTTGCTTTCAGTAATTTGAAGGAATACTGTACTTGCTTTTTCCAAGTCTCTGTCAGACTTTCTTCCAGACAGTGGGATTCAGGTGGCTTTAGTTGTTTCTTTTTTTTTTTTTTCCAAAGAAATCTGAGTTCTTCTAATACAGTGTAATAAGGGCACTGTGCCCCCCGCAGGGACTAATTCCCATTTCCTGGCCCAATGCTGGAGGTAAGTCAGTTACAAAAAAACTGCAATCTGTGGCTACTGTAGCACGCTGGAACTGGCACTTCTAGGAGAAGGTTCAGAAATGAATTGCCTATTTACAAAGGGAGCTCAGTGTAGTCAGGACTGGTTTGTTCCATAAGAAGTACAGCAGGACTCCCGCAGGACTACAAAAATAACAGGAAAAGTAAGAGAGACTGCTACAGGAATGAGGCATCCAGAAAACCCAAAAGAGGCACTGATTTTGTCAGCTGCACAGGGGCAGCTGTCACCTCCTCCCGCCAGCCATTCGGGGAGCAGACGGTGAGGGATGCACAGCCAGCCATCTTGTTTGCAGTCAGACTCAAAAATCCATGTTTGCCAAGTAAGAAGGAACAAAAAAAGTGTTGAGCAAAATATTTAATTTCCCAGTGTCTATGGGGAAATCAACAGACAATGGGAAGCAACATAAAAAACATATACATGAAAGCCTGTTATTTAAAACCAGTTGACATAGTCATTTGCAGTGGAATCTGGCTGGCTCTAGCCAGTATTTAATTCAAAAATTCCTCAGGAATGAAGGTCTTTTGCAGGCCAGCTTTATTTGGCCGGGGTTGGGCTTTGCTTTTTCCCACATCCCGCCTGCTGAAGTTAGAGGTTGATGGCAGGGAGCCTGATTCCTCTGCCTCTTCCTGTGCTGGACACAGCCAGCTAATATCACCTCTTTTTAAAAATTGTCTGCTAAAACTGCTGTATGCAGCAGAAGCTGGAGGGGCACGGAGAATGAACATGATCATCTGCTGTCCTTTCTGAGAACAGAGCAAAGAATTACTTAAAGGACCATCCCATAAGGAATCAAAGAAATTAAAGAAATCATGTACAGTCCAGAATGGGCTCTGTGTACTTCTATGGCAGTAACAGCTTTCCTGCCTGGTACTTCATAAGCCGTAAGGGCTGCAAAAAGAGGCTTTATTGCACAGCAACCAACAGCAGCAACATACCTGCTGTAGCACCAGACATAGAAAATTAAAATAATGACATACCTAAAGAACTTTTTAAAAGCACTGACAAAAAAACATTAGATGATAATTTTTTACCCTCTGAGACGTGCAGTTGAACTAAGGGGATGTAGAAATGCTGGCTTTACAAATGAGCAACACATGTCGTGGGTAGAGAATAGGCAGCAGGCTGATGTCGTTGAGCTAATCCCATGGAAAGCCCCTCATATGACAGTAATAAGGTAACCAACCCAAACCCACCCTTAAATCAAAAAAACACCCTAATCCACTGCTCTCTCTTGTATACCTCACTCGCTCTCATTCTGTCTCCCGGGATGTCCAGCCCTAAGCCTGCTAAAGTCAAGGTATTGTCTCTTGTTGACTCTGGCAAGCTGGGGAGGGGGGCACAACTGATACAGCAACTCCAGATGTGCTTTTTCTATTCTTTGAAACCGTTCATCAGAAAAACAAAAAGCCCTGCGTTGCTATGGAGACAGTATCTCTGGCACTGATGTACCCAGTGGGCGGCAGCAGCTTCCTGGCTGTGGAGACGCCCAAGGCCTGGTACTTGTGCAAGCTTTTCACTGCTGGGCACACTCCGAAGCAGAGGGTTCAATGACAGGCAGGGCTTTCTGGAAGTGGCCATAAAAATTAGAAAGTGGTGGATCCAAGGATCTGGGGATTTTCCACCTGAAAAGAAATGTCAAAGTGAGACTAAGGTGAACTTGGAGGCAAGCAAAAGCTGTACAAACCCCTGAGAGGCAGTGCACAAAGGAAGCTGGTAGCCTCTTTGAGATGAAAACATTTTCAGAGGTTTGAATTATTGTATTTACAGAAATAATACCATGAACAGTGGAGAAACTGTGCAAGATCTTTTTGCAGAAGAAGATTTTTTATTTTTTTTTCCAGGAAAGCAGTGGAAACTCCATCTTTTGAACCATTTAGAACTTGTATCTGCACTTGGTAAAGGAAATGATCCTCTGTCGGTCCCCAGGAGACACATGAAATGAGACCAATTAGGGCTTCTCCAGCTCTAAATACAAGGACTGTGCAAAGACATACTTTATCCTTATCATCTTTGAAAGTGAAAATGAATTGGGTGTGCCCCAGCTGAATTAAAACCAGGGCTTGCATTATGTAAAGAGCCAGAGTAGATGATCTGTTCCGTCCTTAAAATCTTTTAAAACATGAGAACAGGGTTACCAAATTGGCTGAAAATACCTGTTCGTGAAGGCCAGTGTGAACAGTGGCCACTTGATGAAGCCACAGAGGACAGATGAGAACTTGATGAAGCTCAGAGGACAGTGAGAATAGCAGATAATCCATCTGGCCAAGGGTATATTGAAGTAAACAATGAAAGAAATTTCCTTGAACTAGGGGAGTGATCCCTAAAACCTGAAACTTCTGTCTGTTTTAAATATATACTGTATTTATCATATCTGACCACCACTCCTTTCCCAGGCAGGTACTGCTAGGGATCGGAGATTATCCAAGCCCATTTCACAGCCCAGATCTAATAACCAGGCCGCTTTCATTCCTGGAGTAAAATGGTGCATCCTACTCAAACTCATAGAAATCACTAGAATAGTAACATTACTCTGACTCTTTGGCTCTGCAGGGGGCAGTACGACAGGGATGCACAAAGTGCACAGAGTAACCTCACTAATAAAGATTAGGCCACAGGAACGCCAGAAGAATCATGTTGTGGGTTGCCCCGTGGTGTAGATGGAGATGTGTGACCTTCTGGATGTGCTCACAAGAATCCTGAGAAAGGTCTGGAATGTTGCCCACTCTTGTCTACGTTTTTCTCCCCAAAGCAGTTTTGCTTCATTACTGTTCAAGAAACTGAGAACGGCTGCTGACAGGAAGAATCCCTATTAGCAGAGACACCCTCCTGGAGGTGGTAAGGAACAGACATTAGGCTGCTGTCTAAACCATGCAGCAGTCCAGCTGGCTGGGGCTTATTCCTCCTGACATCTGCTTTCTGAGGTACTGCCATCCATATTAGATTCCGTCAAAAGCCATTTTGCCACCAAGCTGTGTAGCTTCCTGGGACATGTGTCGCTGCAGGGGGCCCACCATGCTCCATCCATCGTCCTGGAGAGATGACATCCACCCCAACAGTGAAGACTGGTGGGGGTTACAACACCTTTATTCAGAAGCATTGAAGATCATCCCCCTATGGAGATATTCTGCATTTGGCTGGCTAAAATAGACCAAATTCATAATTTGCTATTGCAGAATTAGAAATGCAGACACTCATTACATTTGCTGAGAAGCAATCTATCTCAGGACAGTGTTCCTACTGGGGCTTAGAGACAGAGGTGTCTGACTGCATGACACCTTCTCAGAGGAGTCCAAGGTAAATAGGTGCTACAGGATGGGGTGCTGAGAGATAAAGCAGGTGGTGAGAAGTGATGCCACCAACCAGAGCTGTGTTGGGCATGTGGTATAGCTAGAGGACTCATCTTGTTTTCAAAATTGAAATTCCTTTCCTGGCTGTGAAATAACACATGGCTGTGATGAAGAACCATGGTGTTAATTAGTATTCCAATATGACCAATTTCATTTTGCTTCCTAAATTTTCCATGTCATAGATGGCTGGATGCAGCATCCTGCTACTTCAAATGTTCCATAGCGTTGCTATGTTCTGTTAAATAACTTCCTTCTTCCTTACCAGAAATAGCTACATTTCAATAGCGAGTGAAGAGATACTGGTATTTATAGTTTCTATAGCTTTGAGTTGGGAACACTGAGATGTATAAACATAAAACTACAGTTTGATTTTGCAGTCTGGAGAAGAAGCAGTTACTAGGGACAAGCATCCAGTATGATCAGCTAAAGCACTCCAACAGAACGTGCCAGATAAATGACATTTCTGCCCAACCACTCTCTCCTCAACCCTTTCCACTGATCTTTGTGTTCAAGTGGCCTGACATACACTACTGTGGAGCCTGAAGAAGATGGGACACTTCACTAGTGCTGTTGCAAACTGTGTCTTAGACTCTGACAGAATATTGAGTTGGTTTAGACCTTTGGCAGGCTGATGGTATTCCCTTCCTCTGGAGCCAGCCCACTAAACAACAACAGAAGCAAAGAGACCAGTCCGAGTTGCTGGCAGGGCTCCTGGGATGGCATTGCTGCTGGCAGGAGGGTCTGGGGAGGTGGATGTACCTACCCAGCAAGCCAGTGAGCTGTGTTCACTCAGCCAAGGGCTGATTTACTTCAGAGGTAGTACATGAGACCTTGGCCCCTCTCCAGCTCTAGCCTTCCCCCTTCTCTCAGGAACAGTGGCATAGGTTAAATGCAGAAGGACTGAAGAAAGCACAGCCTTATTTAACCATACATAGAAATAAAGAAATGTCTACAGCAATATGGGGAATCAGGGGAGAGGAGGTGAAAGGAAGGAGGGAGATAGGAAAAGAGGGAGGGAAGGCGAGGATGGCAGGGCATCCTTTCCAGCCCTGCTTACAAGGTGCTGGATCATTCATGGCTCTTGTTTACACTGCTCCAGACCACATCACAGACATTCCCAGTTAATGGCTTCCATCTGGAGCAGCCATGTGCAGCCCAGCCTCCCCCTCGCCACTCTGAGGTCCCGGCCAGGAGAGGAGTGCCTCCCTCCAGATCTTCCCACCCTCCTGCCTCTCACACACTGCTGTCACCAACAGGACTGAAGCATGCACCATCTCACCCTGTAATATTACTGTCAAGTTTCCATGACCCAAGATAAGGGGGCTGGGAAATACCTCAGACAGCGGAAAGCCCCATTAGTGTGGGGCCCGCAGGATGTGCTGGAAAAGAGATGCAGGGACACCCAGTCTTTCTGCACAAGCTCAGCCTGAGTCCAGCAGGGATTATTAGCTCTGGCTCAGCATCAACCCTGCTGGACTTGGGCTGCTTCCCACCAGGACCACTCAAGTGTCTCCACATTGTGCGTCCCAGCACTCTGGGTTTGGGAGGGTTTATTAGCTTGGGCATGATGCCAGGCATGAGCTGCCTTTCTGCAATTATATAGTGCTTGAACTAAGAGAGTTTCACCGTGCTCAGAGCACAGTGGAAAGACACCTGCTTGGCTCTAAGGGAGCCCAGGTCTGGCCAGGTTGGTGCTGAGACAGGATTAACAGGCCCTGCTGGATGCAGCAAGATTTGTGCAAAATCTCTCAGGTGTCTTTGCACCATAGCTCCCAGCCCTTGCAGCTCCAGGAGTGTGGTCCTAAAACCACCTCACTGGTTCTGCCCAGGCCTGGTTTGTCAGGTTGAGATCTGCATTTTGTGAAAGTGGCAAAGCCACTCAGAGACCTGAATTGGTCTGGAAGCAGCACGGCCATAGTCGCCTGGTGCAACACAAAGCCTCTGAGTCCTGCCAGACCTGACCTGGCTCTACTTTCTCTGCATTGTGGCGAGCATGGAAGTGCAGAAGCAGAGCTGTGTGTGGGCTCCAGAACAACAACAATGCTGAGGATAAAGGTACACAGTGGAAGTGGAATGGCCAGAGGAGACAGTAGCAAGGAGGAACTGCTGCAGATCTGTTTAAGCTGCATCCCTAAGATCCAGCCCTCAGCTGGTCCAGAGGACAACAAACAGGGCCTGAAAACTGAATTTAGACTGTCATGACATGCAGGCTTACCAGGGCTGTTAAAGCTAATTTATTTATTCTGAGTGTCCTACAAGGTCTTGGAGGTGTGTTCATAGGTTAAAGGGAGAGATCCTGGGAGAAGAGCACCTCACTCCGCTCTCTTTGTTTCTGTCATAGTCTCTCCTGCAGTCTCTCTCTCAGCTAAGCAATACATTCCCATCATCTGTCGTGTCTGATCTGCTCTGAGCTCCAATGAGAGGCAGGCTAGGAGCTGAGATGGGAATGAAACAGATTCCCAGTCCGTGACGAGGTGCTGAGACTCCTCACCGCGCCCCACGCGGGTTGCCCTGTCATAAATCATCGTTTGTCAAATTCAATAAGCATCTTTAACAGAAAAATGACGCTATCTCCTGGGAGCCCCAAGTGCCTGAAATTCTGCACAGATGTGGAGACACCAGAATATGAGGGACAGGGTGAGGACAAAGAGGGAGAAGGAAGTAGAAGAGATTTTGCATGGCAGAAAGGGCATTCTTCTCCACCCTCTGCTCCCTTCCCTTCCCCTCACCCCCCACACCACCACCACACATGCAGCCACATATGCCGTCTTCCTGGGAACGCTGCATATCTGGCCCCTGGCACGTGTTTTGCAGCCTCTAAAAGGAGGAAGCAGGCTGTGTGCACAACATTGAAAAGCCATCCACTTTGGGGGTCCCAAGCCTACCACAAAAAGCCCTCCTGCTAGCCCAGGGACACAGGGACAGGAGGAGGCCCCTGGGGAATGGCTTTCTGCTTTGGACAGAACAGGTCATGGGGTATATTTCATTAGAAATCATGCTGCTGCTGTTTCCACTCCCCCACCAGCAACATGAGAGCTGAAGTCTCTGTTAAACACCCCATCCCTTATTGTGCAACGACAGGAGGCAGGAGAATAGAGCCACCTCAGGGGGTTCAGCTGTGAAACCTCACTCCTCACTGGAATGTGCTGCACACTGGCCAGAGCCAGGGACCAGCGCTATTGTAGAGAAAAGGCTGAGTGCGTGCTGCTGTGCACGCTGAAGCTGAAAGCACGCTCCATTTATGCATGTACAGGTTGCATTGCACTGCATGTTATCTATACCTAAAACATAATGTATAAATAGGGATATATGCAAATACCCAGGCAGCCATTTTGTCTCCTCCTCGGGACTACGGTGCCTGTCTCCAAAACCTAAAATGTGAGTCTCTGAAGCTGCGTGAGTTGAAGTAACAGGCAGAGGAGAGAGACCAGCGTCCTCTGGAGATCAGTCACCCAGGGGACATGGATCATGACATGCCGTCGCAGCCAGCTGAAGCTCAGCACAGCTACCTGAGATGCATCCCAGATGAGGTCCGGCTTACGTGACACCCACCAGCCTGGCTGACACCTGGACTAGAGAGGATAAACAGCCACACTCTGGGGCTCTTGCAAGCAGGGTTTGGGCACGGGGGATGGCACAGTGCTCCCCAGCCAATGGCAGGCTCACAGGCAGGCTGAGCTGTATGGCTTTCTCTGCACCCATTCACACACACCCCTGTTGTCAATGAATCATTCAGGTCACTGCAGAAAAACCTCTAACCACCTATCACCATTTATTTGTTCTAAGATATGTGAGCTACAGAGCAGCCATTTTATAAAGAGTGTGAAGCTTTATGACACCTTTTACAGTAGCTATTTTGAATCCCTCTGCCTACTGAGCCACACAGATACCCTGGTACCACACACCAACTTGCTGAAGTTGCAGTGGGGCAGTATAAAAACACATTACAATTCCAAATAAGTATCAAAAAGATCTTCAGTAGATAAATATGCCTTGACTTTGAAGGTCGGAGTATTGATCCATCTGACAGCTAGAAGCAAGTACTTTGTGTTGCACTTGTGATCCTCCTCTTGCTGCTATTATCATTATTGGCATTATTGTCGCACTAGCTACACCTCAAGGACCTACTCATGATCCAGAGGCCATTACACTGGGGACACTGAATTCAAATGAAGAGATGTGTGAACAGTCTGATCCAAAACAAAACCAGACCTACACATGACAAAGCAAGCACAGCAAATCCTTGTGAGCCACTGCCACTGCAGCCATAGTGCTCCCAGCACCCAAGACAGGCCATCAGAGGGGCTGCAGGATCTCGTCACTGTGTTGCAGTCATGCCAGACAAACGCCTTTCTGCCCAGGGAAACGCAAAAGGCCTAATTTTAACCTAGCGAGTGCAGGGAGGAGGATGAGGGAAGTGTGGCAGGACGGGTTGCTGCAGAGGCAGCGGGAATTTCTGGGAGCCAGATAGTTGTTCAGGCAGATACCTATGGATCACATTTCTCCAGCACCAGAGGGTTAACCTGAATTAACCCAAGAAAAGTTAGCTTGGGTGTGCCTCCGTGTTCTGCAAATACACTCCACAAATCCAGTTAGGAGAATACGCTCAGAGAAAAGTGGGGAAAGACAGACTATGGTACTATATAGGTCACTTATTTCAGACATGGAAATGATTATCTGAAACTGGAGTGAGGGGAGGTAGTCTTAAAGAAATAAATCAACTCCTTCCTCCACCATAATTCCTTGCCAATAGCTTTCCAACGGGATAAAGCTGTCTTTTTGTTGTTGTTGTTTTTTCTTTGCAGGGTGATACCAGACTCAAAGACTGCTGACGTTACAGGTCTGAATCTTGCCTAACTTCAGTCTTAGACCAGGTAGATTCTATTGGTGAAATAAGTAAATATTCCTCTTTAGACTACCTTCCCTAGGAAAGAACGCTTATGTGAGTGTGATTGCTGCCTACACGTCTCTCTCCCTTGTTACCTTTTTAACACCGTGAAGTTATAGTCCAATTTTCAGAATTGTTAGGCAGTTAAAACCCAGGAAAAAATCTCTGCAATGAGTTCTATCAAAAGGAATGGCTCGATAAAGTAATGCAACCCAAATTAGAGGCTCCACAGAGAGGAAGGGGGGCAGAATATAATTGTGGTACGCTCTGGTAGCAGCCAGCTGGCCAGTCAGCATACAGGCAACTTGTATATACGTGCAGTTTCCTACCCAAACAGGGAGTTGTAAAGATGCAGAGAAGACATGGGCGACTGTATGATTTAGGGAGAAGGGTATGAGTCTACAGGAGACAAAGCATCACTCACTTAGGAAAGATTCTGTCTGCAGCACCTGTTAAAGCTGCTTGAGGGTCTGCACTGCCAGAGGCAATCTTGATAAAGACTAATTGCTAAGCTCCTGAGTGTCCTTAACTCTGAAATTAATGCAGGATGGGAAAAAAAATATATACAGGTAAATATTTTTAGCATGTGGCTCCACAATTAGTGAACAAGATAGTCCTATCATACATGTACCCATATATCTGCTCATATCCTTCATTTCTCCTAAACCTCTAGGGTACCAGTAGCAGAAATTCACAAACACAAAGCAAAGGTCATGATTCAGACAAGGTATCTTTATTGCTAGACAACTCCTCAACCCACTCATGATAAATTAAGGCCTTTGCTCCTGCTTAACCCATAACCTTTGTAGTAGACCCTGAAGGTCAGCCATTGCAAGTTTTCCGACCTGAATACGAGGGCAGGTATGAGATCCACATTCAGAGCTACCTCCTATTCTTATCTGATGCACAGATGAGTTCCCATATCCTCAGCAGTACATCCATACCCACACACACACAGCACAGACACACAGAATACTTGCACAAACGCACTGCAGTGGAGATAAAGCTGATAGTTTGCATGCAAACAGAAGCCCAGACACGTTCCTTCCTGGAGATGCCCCCTCCCCCTTGTGTTTTACGCATTATATAAGAATTTCATTCTATAGCATGCTCTGAGGAAAGCAGCATTTTGCCAGATTTCAAAATGGCCTCATTTATCACCTAAATCCCCTGTGAAAGCTAGGGAATAAGGTTTGTAAAACAGCTCAGATTAATGAGGCTGCAGCTACATCTTAATAGCTTTTGTGTGCACAGTACTTCAATCTGTGCTTGTAAGTGGTGTGTATTTTTGTGGTTTATGGACTCTCTTTCTTCATCTTACCTGGGATATCTGCGTGTGCTTGTGTTTCTGTCTAATTCTATGTGTGTGCACTGCCTGTGCCCAGCACATAAAACCTCCTTCTGTGACTGTAGCTGGTTATGCCACATGCAGGTTAAATTCTCCCTTGGAGTATGTCCTGTTTTGCAAATGTGGTCTGTAGAGGGAACCTATTTATATTGGGGTTCTGATACCAGTTGGTATCCTTTTGTGCATGTTCAAGTCACCACTTCAGTGCCAGCTCCGTAGGCAACAGAGGCCTATATCTCTTCCCTGTGTTGGGGGAATTTCATTTTGATGCTACATGTAATAATTCTGGTGAAGTAATTAACAGAAGCCGCCAGAGGTCTGGTTATGAAAACAAGGCTCCACGTGCCAGCTTCAGAGGAACCTTGTACTCCTTGCAAACTCCTTCAGGCAAGGAAGATATTGCAGATGCAAAGAGAACATAACCCAGGGCAGGGAACAGAACACTGAGGAGGTTCCTTTCTCAGTCCTTGAAAACAGCTTTAGCAAAATACTGGAAAATGCAGCAAATTAGTAAAGAAGGTTCCAGATTGGATCACAAAAGAAAAGGGCATTGGTTCCATCAACAGTGAAGATTATTTTTTAAATTACACAAAAAAGCCCTCCACAAGCTTTTGGCCTGTGTCAATCTAGTGGCTCCAATAATCTCTTATGTGGGACAGAGGGAATACTTGGAAATTCCCCTTGCAGAGTTTCCCCTACAGCTCTTTCTTAGCTGATTCTCCTTGGATTTCTTTCATCCTTTCCTTACTCATTTCTCCTTCCATCTGTCTGATGAGGAACTGCTGCTGCTGCTGCTGCTCCTTTTCTCCCCTTCCCTCCCCCTGTCTGCTGTTAGCCATTTCACTTGTCTTTCTGCTCTTGCATTCACCAGAGCTGAATTCAGTGACAACCCCCTGGCAATTTCCCTTTGCTGGTGACTCAGGTAATTGGATCTGGTGCCTTGGGCAGCTGCCAGGAATGATGTCACAGCTCTGCAGAAAAAAAAATACCCTTGATACACTAGCTAATGTCTCATCCCGGTGGAGGGAGGAACTCTGAGTTTGGGGGTTGCCAAGATTTCAGAGACTCAGGACTCTGTGGTCGAGGTGAATAAAGAATTATCTTTGTTTTTTGTTTACACAGGCTCTCACTCGTTTATTAGGTGCTCATTAACTGTCCCCTGAGCAAGGAGTCTTTATGTTGATAATAAACAATGCAGTCCCTTTATGAAAAGGGAAGGACTGTGAACCTTCCATTAAACAAAAGAAAATAGGAATGAAACATCAATACAACACAAGAATGAACAGCTCTACAAACAGTGGTGTAACCTTGCATCAGGATTTGTTCTGCCCTTTAACAACATTTGCCTAACAGCATTTAAATGCACCTGGATCCTTCAATTCTTCCAAGATTGCAGGAAGACATCTCTCTTCCTAGCTGTGAGGATCTGGAGGACAGGCGAGGGATAAGAAGGGGTCAGCGTTAGTCTCAGGGTAGACATCAGAGTGTATCTGAAATCCATTAACTGGAGCAGCAAGATGAGAATGAGCTAATGGGTGATTCTTGCTAACATACTAATAAAATGGAACTGAAGGTTCCATTTTCTGACTCTTTCCTGCACTGCCCCATCTTGTTTGGAAAAGAAACTCTCAGGGGTCCAGTATTCAGAAGAAGGTGACTGTTCCAAGTTCTGCTTTTCAGATGTTTTATGTTGATTTTTCTTCTTTTGTAGACTTAATGAGTCCAGCCAGCAAGGATCTGGCAGGGTGAGATGTTTGGGCCTCAGCTCTCTTCCCACAGTTCATCTGCAAGGCTGAAACCATTGCTAGAGGTACTGATTGTTTTGCCAAGAGTAGGGGATGGAAGTACAAGAATTCAGAAAGGAAATATTTGGTTGTCTTCACTGTAGGACACATTTTCCCCTAGCAAAATAGGACCTGGATATACCAAGGTGCTTGCAAATGCCTCAAAAGACCTCACAAGAAAATTGAAGCCTTTTGTCAGATATGACCAGCTCTGGAACTCCAAAGTGAACAGATGGGTTTCCTGGAAGAGTGTTTTTGTCCTTTCCACTACTGCAGCTGAAGAGATGTTGGAAAACTCAGCAAGTCCTGAGAAACTATCAATCATTTTTTGATAGGTCACATTCCTCTAGACGACATCCATCCTGACTTTCCACCATGCTCTCTCCAATTCAGCAGATTATAATAACCATTCCACTGGGCTGGTTCTCACACAAGCACAAATATCATATTTCTCAGCTCTCTGTCATAGCTGTTTGTTCAGGCAGGTCACCAAAAGCTGGATTAGGTCTCTTGCCATATTCTCTAACACCCTTGTATTTCTAATCCTGCTAGTCCAGGCCATCCCCTGGTCTCCTGTGGCTTTGATGAAGGGATGAAATTTCCAGCTTGCCTGCCTTAGTCCAACCCTCCTGGAGTGAGTCACTACTTTAGTTTCCTCATTAGATGTTAGACCTGTGCAGTACTCAGGCTGTTCTGCATGGCTCGGAAATTATTTTGACAGAGTCTGGAATAAAGGCAAGAAGGTTTCCATTTTTCCAGATGCTTACCTCCTCACACTTAGCCTCCTGATGGCATGCTAGTATGTAGGGATCTAAACTGTACCACAGCTGCAGAAACCTTCCAAGCCAACAGCCCCACTCCACTTCTGAAGAAAACATTAGAGGTCTTGCTGGGGAAAAGAGGCCACACCTATTTCTGGCCTCTCTTTAGGACATCAGATATCCACATTATTTTTAGCTGGCCTGTCCCAGTGCCTCCACTCCGACCCTGTCAGTACAGCTGGTATCAGAAGGGTAGAGTTCAGCCACCTAGCAGAATAGTTTGGTGGAAGCTTCTTCAGTTGTTGGGGGACCAGTAATGGCCTTAGAATTATTTTTTTAAAGGTAAAAAAAGGGAGAAGGAAAGGCAAATAATCCACCCATTCTCGCTGTCCTTAGGATTTTCATCACGTCTGTTATTAGGGGAATTTAGGTCCTATGTGGAGAAGCAGTTTGCTCTGGAGAAGCCATTTACTAGGGTCTGGGGAATGTCCCTCTGTCCCTCAAGGCTGCACAGGGAGCTCATACAATCTCTACTGACATTTCCAGGACTGCACATACAGTTTTCCCTAGTAGTGTATAATAGACAAGCATCTATGATTTGTGACATGAAACATGGATCCATACCATTTTATGCTCTCATATTTCCTCTTCAGATCACCTGAGGAGTTCAGGCTAGTCATTCAGAGATAGTTACTGTTTCTGATTTCTCCCCTTGAAATCCCCAGTCAATCAACAGAAGTTGTGTATGGATATAAGGGCTTGGAAATAACAAGTGACCCATGAATAATCCACATACTTATCAGTGTAAAAATACTGTTAGATCATGACAAAGCAGCAGCACAATAGAGAAATTTGAACACTTTATTTGGGAGCTGGTGTGAGCACTGTGAAAGGTTATCACTAGTAGAGCATACAAGGGAATACAAGCTACTCCTAATGGAAGGTGTGAATCCAAAGGCAGTCTGGCCAGCTGCCTTCAAAACCACTTCAGGAGGCTCCAGTCTGCCAGTCTGAAGGCAGGGTCAGCATATAGGAGGGGGCACCTAGATCAAACCACGGGATAGCCAAAAAAGCAACCTGACTACACACTCAGCCCTAGGGCAAAGAACAATTGCAGCAGCTGACTGTCTCAGCAAGCCCAGAGATCAAAGAACAAAGCATTTTTAATTACTGCCATTATAATCATTAGCATAGTACTCAGTAGTCCTGGTCATGGACCAGTACCCCACTGTGTTAGCCATCGTGCAAACACAGAAGAAAAGAATGGGCCCTGCCCAAGAAACGTGGAGATTAAATATTAAATGTGAGATGGCTACAGTGGGAATGGAGAGGACAAAGAAACGAGTGTCAGAGGCAGAGGCAAGCTGCTAGAAGTACAGACCATGAACTGATGGCTGCCACCAGAACACCTTCTGAATTATGTGAGAATGAGCAGGTTTGCTTGAAGGTCTTTATGATAAACTCTGGTTCTTTTAATTCAGTAAGATGGTTCATACAGGTGCCAGATACCCATGGTTTGTCTCTTGAAACACAGCAGCTGAAGGCATTATTAGTTTATGCAAGATGGGGGGTGGAAATGGATCTCCACCTGGAACAATGCTGGTTGAACTTTAGAAATTGCAGGTCCTATGCAATGTCCTCATCACACTTCCCAGCAAGTGTTGCCTGTTCTACCACTGCCCAGGAGGGCAGAGACCAGGGCCCATGTGTCCCTGCTGACCAGGGAAAATGTACTGCCTATTCTCAGTGTAGTTCATGCAGTTCCCACCTTCCAAAAGCTGCATCACCCCTAGCACTTCTTCTCAAAGGAGCGATCCAAGGCTGAATAAGCTGTTCATCCTCAGCTGGCTTGAGGACTGGTCTGAGACACAGCTGGTGATGACAACTGTTTCTGTCCCTGCTTTATGGAAAAAGATACCAGATACCTCTTGCCAATACTGAACTCTGCAGGGATAAGACAGGTGATATGCCCCTGCACCACAACAACTTGTCTCTGTGTCACTTCTCTGTCTTCCATCAATGACAACATTCATTCTATTTTTAAAATAACAACAGAGAGTTCATGTTCTTCCAAATTCTTCTAGTCAATGTTATGATTAACAAATGGTGGTATGTTTGATCTTCCTCTCATATATCCCCATGAAGAGTTTACAATGTTTTGGACATTAATTAATATAAACTCTGTTCCCAGTCTCTCCCTGTCAGGCCCTTGTTACCCATGTCACCAACAGAGAGGATGGTGCCTCATGAACAGCATGACTTACTCAGAGCCACGCAGCCAGTCAGTGGTGACACTGGAATTGGAAAGCAGAAAAGACATGACTGTCCACACTGGGTCTTCCAGCTCTGGGCAGCATTCTCCCACTCCCATGTGATTCCCTTCTAACCATATCTGTGAAAATGTCGTGCTTAAAGCTTCCTTTTAATCTTTCTTCTGACGTCTCCACATTCTTATTTTGTAATGGTCATGCTCAGTTTGCTTATTTTCCCATTTCCTCAGATGGTGATTTTTTTTTCCCTTTAAGAAGTTTCCAGCTATTTCTTGGAAATCTCTTTATTTTCTATATCTATAGGTCAAATAGTTGGATAGAGCCTATTCCTCAGTATCTGAACATCTCATCATCTTTAAAATATTTATAATAACAATGTCCCATGAAGGAGGCTGATTGAAGTTTTCTGCATTTTAAAGTTTGGAAGCAAAGGTCCAGAGGGACTAATCATGGCCACAGGCTGATGCTAAGCATTCATATACAAAAGTCAAGGACTAAAATAATGAGACGCTTTCAAATACTGATGTTGCTGTTAATTTTCTAAGATTGATTTCTGAAATTGTCATGGGGTCAATACTTCCATCTTTTTTCTGCTGTCATGAGGGTGTGCTCATGTAATGAATCCTGGAAGTGCAGAGTCTGACTCTAGGAACAACAGCTTGAAGAACAACTGCACAAAAAGAGTGTTATGTGCTTTCCAAAATGTTCACAGGAAGATTTGTTCAACATCTTCATCAACGACCTGGATGAGGGTATAGAATGTACCCTCAGCAAGTTTGCTGATGACACTAAGCTGGGAGGAGTGGCTGACACACCAGAAGGCTGTGCTGCCATTCAGAGAGACTTAGATAGGCTGGAGAGTTGGGCGGGGAGAAACATGATGAAATTCAACAAGGGGAAGTGTAGAGTTCTGCATTTGGGGAAGAGAAACACCATGTACCAGTACAGGTTGGGGGTAGACCTGCTGGAGAGCAGTGTAGGAGAAAGGGACCTGGGAGTCCTGGTAGACAGGAGGATGACCATGAGCCAGCATTGTGCCCCTGTGGCCAAGAAGGCCAATGGCATCCTGGGGTGCATTAGAAAGGGTGTGGTTAGTAGGTCAAGAGAGGTTCTCCTCCCCCTTTATTCTGCATTGGTGAGGCCGCATCTGGAGTATTGTGTCCAGTTCTGGGCCCCTCAGTTCAAAAAGGACAGGGAACTGCTCGAAAGAGTCCAGCGCAGAGCTACGAAGATGATTAGGGGAGTGGAACATCTCCCTTATGAGGAAAGGCTGAGGGAGCTGGGTCTCTTTAGCTTGGAGAAAAGGAGACTGAGGGGTGACCTCATCAATGTTTACAAATATGTAAGGGGTGAGTGTCAGGGAGATGGAGTTAGGCTTTTCTCAGTGATGACCAGTGATAGGACAAGGGGTAATGGGTGTAAATTGGAGCATAGGAGGTTCAAGGTGAATATCCGAAAAAATTTTTTTACTGTAAGAGTGACAGAGCACTGGAACAGACTGCCCAGGGAGGTTGTGGAGTCTCCCTCACTGGAGACATTCAAAACCCACCTGGATGAGTTCCTGTGTGATGTACTCTAGGTGACCCTGCTCTGGCAGGGGGGTTGGACTAGATGATCTCTCGAGGTCCCTTCCATGTAGGAGAAAGGGACCTGGGAGTCCTGGTAGACAGGAGGATGACCATGAGCCAGCATTGTGCCCCTGTGGCCAAGAAGGCCAATGGCATCCTGGGGTGCATTAGAAAGGGTGTGGTTAGTAGGTCAAGAGAGGTTCTCCTCCCCCTTTATTCTGCATTGGTGAGGCCGCATCTGGAGTATTGTGTCCAGTTCTGGGCCCCACAGTTCAAGAAGGACAGGGAAGTGCTTGAAAGAGTCCAGCACAGAGCTATGAAGATGATTAAGGGAGTGGAACATCTCCCTTATGAGGAAAGGCTGAGGGAGCTGGGTCTCTTTAGCTTGGAGAAAAGGAGACTGAGGGGTGACCTCATCAATGTTTATAAATATGTAAGGGTTGAGTGTCAGGGAGATGGAGTTAGGCTTTTCTCAGTGATGACCAGTGATAGGACAAGGGGTAATGGGTGCAAATTGGAGCATAGGAGGTTCAAGGTGAATATCCGAAAAAAAAAAAATTACTGTAGGAGTGACAGAGCCCTGGAACAGGCTGCCCAGGGAGGTTGTGGAGTCTCCTTCACTGGAGACATTCAAAACCCACCTGGATGCATTCCTGTGTGATGTACTCTAGGTGACTCTGCTCTGGCAGGGAGGGTTGGACCAGATGATCTTTCGAGGTCCCTTCCAACCCCTAGGATTCTATGATTCTATGATTCTAAGATAGCCCAACAGCAAGTAGGAAGGCAACTGCCTCAGCAGTTCCCTCCCCAGGGTGGTCCACAAGGAACTGTATTTGGTTAATAAGGGCAAAAATGATTTGTATAATACCTCTTTTTATCAAATACTCATGTGTTTTCCTTAAATACAGCCTCCAGTTGGCACTAATGGTGGGCCATTAGTCTGACTCAGTAGGACATGTCTTATACTGTTACATGCGTTTGGAAAACTGCAAAAACCCTTTGTGTTTATTAAATCCATTGCTATTGGATTTGGGTAACCACAGAAACTGAAATCCAGATAAAAGGACATGTCTTTTTTTGAAATAACAATCCATGAAACCTCAACTTGTTTGTAACTATTCTTTATTCCTTTACCTTTTGCTTTATACTGTACTGGAATAATTTTCACTGTGCTTTCTTTAACATCCGGATGCTGCCATTGGTAACAATGTAGGAATGAGAAACTGGATGCCTAGCTAAGGAAGTATTTAGAGCCCACACGGTCTGGTCATATGAGTAAAAATTATTATGCCTGTCTAGGAACAAGACTATTAAGAGAAGGAATGAGGAAATTTCCGAGGCTGGCAAGCATCTCAACTGACCAGCCACCCAAAAGATGAAATCAAGTGCTCACCTTGTATTTCATAGTCAAAGAAACAGAACAGTACCCCAAAGGACATTTCATCCTTTGGCATTTAATCTCACCTACGCAGAAATACACCTTGCAAGCAGGCAAGCTGCCCTCTTAACACAGACTGTGGAAGGTGCCTAGGTGACTAATCAACAAAAGGTCCTAGGGTTTAGAAACCTAATGCTAGGTGAGGTGTATGCCACCCTCAGTCTTTAATTTTTAGTTTTGTTTAATAAACTTCAGAATACTAAAGACAAATCTAGTGCATTGAAGAAAAATAACCTGGTGTGTGCAAGTATTTACAAAGCTAAACAATGTGCTGTGTGGCTTCTGGGCTGCTTAGCCTGGTGTTAGTTCTGTCAACTTGGGAAGTAGTCAGTAGAGTACAAAAAGGTGGCATGATTCATACCAAACAATGTGACGATATAGAACATCTTATCCCACCAAAAACCTTAATATGTATTGTTGGTGCATTTACAAATTTCGTTGATAAAATAACTGGTACTGATATAATATATTTAGGATTTTATAAGGTAGCTGACTTATCTTTTCTGGCATTTGATGACAAATAGCACTACACAAATCAACGTTGCCCTTATTAAACAAATTCAATTCCCTATCAACTGATATATCATTAAAAAGTAATTGTAAATGGGGAATCATCATTATATGTTAAGTTATTCTACTAAGCACCTAAGAAATCTGTATAAGGCACAAAGCCACTCGATATCTCTAACAATTAACTAAAAGAAAAATAGAGAATCCATTTATATGACAGAAGAATTGGCAGATAAATAAATAATGATGAGTAGTTATAAATAATTATGATAGTTTGTAAGGTGTGCTTATCCAAACAAAACGTGTATGACTATAGTCAAGTGCAAAGTCATGTATCTAGCACAAGAGCTTCTGAAATGGGAGTGTCTCAAGGACTGCAGGGACCTGAAAAAGTATTTAGAGATGATGAGAGGAAACAAGATACACTCATCTAAAGAAAGGATGTCGATCAGCTGGAAAGGGTTCTGAAGCGAGCTACGGGAATAATATCAGAGCTGTAAAACACATTCCTCCATCACAGATAGAGAGGCTTAATCTGTTTTTCTAAGGTAGTTTGTTTATGGACTCTAAGTGGTTATATAGAAAACAATTCTGGTAGTACTTGACAATAGGATTCTTAAGAAAAAGGCATATCAGTATTTGGTGGTTTGGATCACGCACAAGGCAGATTTATATAAACACACACACCAAAAAAAGCTTAACAATGAGGTCAATTTTCTTGTCCATGATGTAGGAGAATTTCTGCTGCTGTTTGAGGTCATTAACTTGAGAGAGAACTGAAAAATATGCTCCCACTGAGCCCTGGATCATCTCTCATATAACAGGTCCAGAAACACCTGCTGAGAATCTATAGTGTGTGCTACACCCAGTACAAAATGACCTCTACAATCTCTAATGTTTTTCAGCTGGTGAATTGTGGGACAGTTAGTATTAAAGGACATGGGGAGAGGGGTGGGAGCTGGGTATCCTCACACCACCACTTCTTTAAGTTGAACAAGGATTCAGAATAGAGCAGTACCAAATTCAAGAGGACACAACATGGTCAGAAAACTCCTTCTCCCTCTTTCGGCTTCACCACACAATGCCTCTCTAACCTGATTAAGGCCTTCCTATCCTAAGCCACCATCACAACCCAGTTGCCATGGATGTGATGGAGATGCAAAGCAGAGCAACACCCAGCTCAATCCCTTACCCACACTGGCTCACCAGTGTAGGCAATCATGTCCATCAGTAAAGTAACTAGGAATAACTCTGTTCAGTAGCAAGAGAGAATTTTACAAAGTAATTTTTGTGAATCTTTTAATAGGAACATCGGAGTAAGTGAAAAACGACCATTATTTTAGGGCAGTAAACTATTGTAATCCTGTCCCATGCCAAAGACAACATTTTTGCCAAGAGGTGTAAAGTGAAAGTGTTCAAAGGCAGGCTGGATGGGGCTTTGAGCAATATGGTCCAGTGGGAGGTACCCCTGCCTATGCAGGGGGCTTGGAATTAGGTGATCTTTAAAGCCCTTTCCAACCACAACAATTCTATGATACTATAAAACATTAATTTAGTATCCTCAAGTTAGATCACAAATACTGACCATAGTTATCTGAAATATGGATTTTTCATGGTTTAATAAATCAACAGCTCTTTCAGTAGCAGAAGGCGCAGATCCCATCTACTTGAAGCATCTGTGCTAGGACAAGGCCCTGAGTGCCCATGACTGTGCACAATTTGACTGGGCAAGAAGGTGGCAGAACTGCAAAGCCTCCGACTTGTGGCTTGTTCACAGCCAGGACTTGTGCCTTTACTCATGACACAGTGAGACCTGAGCCCATGGAGTCACAGGGAGGCTACTGAGGAGGTAAAATAATTAAACTGTTATATGGATATGCATCAGACATTTGAAGTAAGTCTGTACAGGAGGAGGAGGAGGTGGTGGTTGAGGGTGTTAGCAGTTCTTTACCTGTGTCCATGGGAGCGTATTTGCATATAATTGTGTCTCTTTCCTCTCTTAATACCTTATGGGTGTGTGAATGAAGTGTGTGTACATCCAGGGATTTCTTCTGTTACTTTTATGTTTTATAGAACCTGGCTATGACAGCTGTGACTGCTGATTTGAAATGACCTGAAGTCAGACCCCACACAGATGAAATGAATTCATCTTTGCATCATTCTGATTCTGTGGTTTTCTATAGTCTGGGTTTTTTCAGTTGTTATCACTGTTGCTGTCACAAGCTCCAGTGAACATACTTCAGTTTAGTCTCCACGCTCTGTGTGACATGTGACAATCAAAATTATAAGTGTGTGGCTACAGGTTTTGCCAAAGAGAATCTGGGACACACATCAAGGCAAGCATCAAGTCTTTCATCTCTAAGTCTGGCTGCAGCAGAAGACTTGAAAGCTGCTGGTTCCTGTGTACTTAATCCTTTTACCCTGAAGACTTCTTGACCCATCT
Source organism: Chaetura pelagica (assembly GCF_000747805.2). NCBI lineage: Eukaryota > Metazoa > Chordata > Aves > Apodiformes > Apodidae > Chaetura > Chaetura pelagica. The sequence continues at coordinate 5,793,101 of NW_009952694.1, forward strand.
TCCCTTCAGCTGCCCAAACTCCTGTCTTACACTTATGCTATACACAAATATAAGGTTTAGAAGTCCAGTGCTGTAGAAAAAATATATATTCCCTCTTCCAGAGATATTATGTTTGCGTACCAAAATCAGTTCACATATACAATTTATTACACATTTTCTTGGGCTAGAGACACAGAGTTGGAAAGGCAAAGCTTGAGGCACAAATCTCACCATAGTACCTGCACAGAAGTGGGCAGCTCAGGAGTTTGGAAGCCTGTGCAAGCTCCATCCTGCCCTGCATGCATACAAAAGCATGAGTTACCCTCTAGTCAAACCAGGAGAGGGGCTATATTTTGAGAGACAAATCAACAACCCCAGCTTAACTTATTCATGTGCCCCTACTCAGAGGCTGTAGGAGAAATTAGGAAGGGCTTTTGAAAACAACCCTAAAAAATTGTTGCATGAAAACATTAATCAGAAAACTCTCATTTCAGTCAAATAGAAAGTAAATAGAAAGTGAAGACACATAGGGCTGGAGGGGCTCTCAGAGACCACTCTTGTTCTAAGGCAGTATATCTTAACAAGTGCTCTCACAGCTCTGTCTAATCTATGCTGACACAAAGAAAGGGATGACACTTGTCTCCACTAACCAGAACTTTACAAATTCTGATCTTTGACTAAGACCAACTAGAACCAACACAGACCTGTATGGAGGCTCCTTTTTAAATACTAGCCACTAATCTGACAGCAAACTACTTACTGAGAACTCTTCCTTAAAAAATATGTCTCCACAAATTGTGCTTCTATTTCATAATGACTTAATTTACATCACATTTCTGCCGTATGCTTAGACAAAGGTCAGATGAGACACTGTGGAAATACTTGCTGAAATCCAGACATAAATACCTATTATTTTCCCATTCACTGTTAGACGGTTACACTGTCAAAAAGGGATTTAGATTGCTTTGACATTATTTGTTCTTAACAAATGAACCCAGGTTGTCCTAGATTACCTTGATATCCTCTAGTGCTTATGAATTGATTATTTGATAATTTATGCTGGTGTTCTTTCAGATACTGAAGCTAGCTGACTTGCTTACAATGTCAAAGTCTGCTTTTGCCCCTTTTTAAGCTGGGTGCTTCTCTGCCCTCTATTAATTCTCTTTAACCTCGCCATACATGTATTCATGCTGAGCAAGTGATTAAGTTCTCTGCTCAACAGTGATGTTGCAATCAACCTGTATCTCACTCTCCACTGTGAGGCATCACTTGTTAATACATTCCTGACTTAAGAGCCCTGTTGTATCATACTGAACCCTGTGAGTTGCTGTGCCTTCAGAAACATCTTTTGCTCATCTATTTCAGAGCAACAACTACAGTTTTGTTTCAAATTTCTCTCTAAATGTAGTGTGATATGGTCTATAAAACAAGATCTTGCTCACATTAAAATTCAGCAAAGCCTTTTGCAATTGAATCCTTGCTGAGGAATGGGGATGCACCATGATTTTGCAAGTGGACTACTTTATATATGGATGAGGGAAAGAAGTTTTAGGTGGACTATAATACAGAACAGCAAAAATAAAAAAAGATGGTCCCACCACAGGTGAAATAAAACCTGCTAATAGCTTATGCAAAGAAAATCAGGAAAAGTATTTTGTTAGTTGGTGAGGCCAAAGGGCTACACACAGCACTGTCAGGCTTGCACTGTGTCAGAAGAAGGCTGGACAAGGCAATGGAAGCAGCCACTGAGCTACCATTAATTTAATGATCAGCCCTGTAAAATGCTGGTGGATATGTACATTTTATATAGATTTTTATGTTTTAATTTTAATTTATATCATATTCCAGTATCGTGAACCAATTAATGATTAAAAACCCTTTTTAAAACCTTTATGATGCTGGCACTAAAGCAGTGCTATGACACTTGCAAGAATTACACTGTGATTTTGTTTCAATCTTATTTATTAAGTCTCTTGGACTAAAGGCTTGTGGGCCCTCATACGGATGCACATGGGAGTGAAGATCTCTCTCCCCATGTCAGACTACTTACACTTCCATTGATTTAATCTCACAGTGGCCCTGAGATCTGCCCAGTATCTGTAGATATCAGAGTTGTTTCATACTGGTACACTGAGAGCTGTGGCATGACCTTTGAAAGAGTATAGCACTACAGCACTGCTGGAGAAAACATGATTTTAAAGCTGCAGGATGGAAACATGAGAAAGGCTAAATATTGCATAACATAAAAGTCTTGTGGTTTGGGGTGCAATGCCACATAGATCCTTGCTGCCATCAAGTCAAATATTCTTGTGAATGACATTAGAAAACAGCTGGGAACCCTGTGACATGGGACTTAATTTTGTTTATATATTGGACTGAAAGTCTGCAGAGAGCTAAACTGGCCTAAGCAGTATAAGCAGGGACATAACCTGTGTAAGCATCTCTATATGTACTGCATGAAATTCCTTTCTCCATGTGCTCATAAACTGTCCCTCTACAGTACCTGAGAGCAGAGCAATGCATGGCACCCCACTGGCCTGATTTTCCTTTTCCCACATATCAGGAAAGGTAAAACCATTTTCTTCACTACAACTCATTTAATTGTAATTTTCAAGCTGTTTCTTTCCTCACTCCCCCCTCTCACTGCTTTAGCTCTTTTCACTCACTTTCTTTTTATCTTTTTTTCTTTCACCTTCTTGTTTTCTCTTTGCTGTTTTCAGATCTCTCTTCAGTAAAGGCAGAGAAAGGAGATTTATATCTTCAAGCAGAGTGATCTGTAATGCCATGACCCTGCTGTAGAGAATGCCTTGTCTTTTATTATCCCCGGGTTCAGAGGAGCAGTGCTATCAACATGCAAAGAAAGAGGCTTTTCTAAGACATTCTTGTATAGTTTCACAGAAGGCCTTGAAAACAAATGTCAAGACCTAGAATTTATGTAGAAAGTATTGGGGAGAAGGTTGAAGCCTTCTGGGGCTCTTCATATGACTTCTTTGAAGGCAGAGGAAGCTGCTATCCATGATGAACTCATTAACACAAAGGATCCCATTTCACAGGCTCTCTGACTATCACTAGTGACTGGGGTAAGAAAGTTTTGCTGAGACTAGCTGACACTGCATGAAGACCCAGAAAAATGAGTAAAGTAACAGAAGTTGTCTCCCTGTCTGCGGGTTTGAAGGAGATCATTTGTCTGTGCTGCCAGCACCCTCCATACCATGGCCAAGACTGAATCTCTGAGGACTGTCCAAGATTGCAGAGATAGACAGACAGACAGACAGACAGACCGATAGATCGATAGATCGATCGATCGATCGATCGATCGATAGATAGATAGATAGATAGATAGATAGATAGATAGATAGATAGATTAACAGCTTAATATGGGATGTCTGACACCAAGTAGTAGCTTGGAAGATCTCATTGCTCCAGAGACAGTTTTGGTAGGACTGGCTGCACAGCAGTAGGACTCAAAGTGGGGAGCAGAGCTTGACCTCTTCTTCAAAGGCAGTGTCAACATTTCCTGTCAGCTGCAGCCTAAGCTGCTCCTAGGCATCCTTTACCAGCTGTCCTAACCATAGCAGACATTGGTCTGAAATACAAATTGCGATTGATGCTTTACATCTAAGGCATCTTGTGATACCAAAATGCCCTAAATTAGAGAATGGAGGGTGCTGTGCAGTATCTTCAGTTCAGGGTGTACTTTCTTCATCGTTTTGTTGATGGTAAGCTTCTGCAAATGATACCCAACAAAGTTTCCTGTAATATGAAGAGCAAGTCATTCTAGGGACACAAAACACTCCCAGTTAACTAAAAAGCATGATTCAGATGATACAGCTGCAAATTTTTTTAAGGACAGCATGCCTGTAGCTTCACAGAGTGGAGAGGATAAGCCTCATCATACATGGCTTTCACCATCCACACAGGCACACTGTCAGACCGTTATGTCCTACTACCAGCCAAATGCAGCTTCCAAATCTGCACATGCAAGTAATTAGAAATTTTGTGTGTGTAGTGCTTTCCCCCCCTATTTCTACAATACCTAAAAATTGTATAAATTAAAGTTAGAAAAAACATATCTGATCCCATTTAATCTGTTCCTTTACAGTCAGTACAGTGGCTTCTTCCAGTGAAGTCCCAGAGCACTTTTTCTCTAGTGCTTTTGCTGTGTCCCTTAGGCTTTTCTTACAGTTGGTGTGGTGGAGATTGCCCACATCAATAATGAGCAACTTAAAATGTAATTATTTCTGTATTGGTATGTATATGATTTCTTACCAGATTTCTCAAATCACTTAGAAGATAAGTTTACCATGTCTGCATTTGCCTATACCTACATTTGTCTACATGAACAGATTTCCTATGCCAAGAAACTAGTTTTGTGTTGATTTGGCCAGAAGTGTATTTAAATGTGCCACTGACCTTATGCAATACTTAAAGCTCCTTTTGCCAAATTGCCACAGGTGCTTCTTCTCTCCTGCAAAAGGAGCTACTGAGTTGAAAACTGTATTTTTGAGGATCTCAGAGGATCCCTCCTTCTTGACCTGAATTTGCTCTAAAATTCAGTTGGCTTGCTTGTTTGTGAAGACCACCTCCTGCCACACTGGCCAAAACCAATGCCCTGCCTGCTGGGCCTCCCCTGTCCATCTCTGCCCATTGCTTGTCTCTTCTCTTAGACTGTGAACATTTTGTGACTCTTTTTCAGCATTATGGTATTCAATGACCTTGGTCCATGGTTAGGACTCTGTGACCATGAAACTCAAGTGCTCTAAAAACTCATTTGGCAGTTTGTAATTCTGAGCTTGGCAACTCAACAGACAATAAAGAGGAGTGGGGAGACTGGCCTCAGGAACTATTATTAAATGTTTATTAAATTTATTATTATGTATAATTAGTTGTTCCTTTGGAATCACTGATATGTCTAATGTCAGAGAGAGAAGACAGATCCCACAACTCTAACTACCTAGATGTGAGTGGAGAGATCTAAAAGCTTGAGTACATCTAGTTTGTTAAGTGTCAAATGTGGAGCAGGAAACAAGGGTAAATGCAGCATCTGAGGCAGGTGAGTACCCAAGGCAGATAAAAGGTAGACAAATAAAAATACTTAAAAGATTAAAAAGATTGAATTGGGCAAAGGAAACTGCAGGATGCCCACGAAGAAGTTCCTTGTGCAATGTGTAAGGCTACAGAATCACAGAATTACCAAGGCTGGAAAAGACCTTTATGACCAACAAATCCAGCCTGTGAACAACACGTTGGCTAGACCACGGTACTAAGTGCCACATCCAGCCTTTCCTTGAACACATCAAGGGATGGTGCCTCCACCACTTCCCTGGAAAGTCCATTCCAATGTCTAATCACCCTCTCTGTGAGAAAGCACTTCCTAATATCCAACCCTGGAGCAGCTTAAGGCCATGGCCTCTCATCTTTTCACTAGTTGCCTGGGAGATGAGCCCAGCCCCCATCTGACTACAACCTCCCTTCAGGTAGTTGAAGAGAGTGATAAGGTCCCCCCTGAGTCTCCTCTTCTCCAGGCTAAACAACCCCAGCTCCCTCAGCCTATCCCTATAAGACTTTCCCTCTAGTTCCTTCACCAGCCTCGTTGCTCTCCTCTGGACTTGCTCCAGCACCTCAATATCCTTCTTGAAGTGAGGGGCCCAGAACTGCACACAGTACTTGAGGTGAGGTCTCACCAGTGCTGTGTACAGGGGGAGAATTACATCCCTACTCCTGCTGGCCACACTTTCCTGATACAAGACAGGATGTCACTGGCCTTCCAGGCCACCTGGGCACACTGCTGGCTCATGTTCAACTGGCTGTCAACCAGTACTCCCAGGTCCCTCTCTGCAGGGCTGCTCTCCAGCCACTCTTCCCCCAGTCTGCAGCGCTGCCTGAGGTTATTGTGGCCAAAGTGCAGGACCCTGTACTTGGTCTTATTGAATTTCTTGCCACTGGCCTCAGCCCATCGACCCAGACTGTCCAGGTCCTCCTGCAGCTTCCTCCTACCCTCCAGCAGATCGACACTGCCCCCCCAGCTCGGTGTCATCTGCGAACTTACTGAGGGTGGACTCAATCCCCACATCCAGGTCATCAATAAAGATGTTGAATAGGACTGGGCCCAGTACTGATCCCTGGGGGACACTGCTGGTCACCAGACACCAGCTGGATGCAGCTCCATTCACCATCACTCTCTGGGCCCAGTCAGCCAACCAGTTTTTGGCCCTGTGAAGAGTGCACCTGTCAAAGCCATGGATTGCAGGCTTCTCCAGGATGCTGTGGAAGACTGTGTCAAAGGCCTTGCTGAAGTCGAGGTAGACCATATCCACAGCCTTCCCCTCATCCACTAGGCAGATCACCCAGTCACAGAAGATGAGATCAGTCAGGAAGGACCTTCCTTTCCTAAACCCATGTTGGCTGGACCTGATCCCTGGTTATCTTCTACATGCTGCTTGATGGCAGTCAGGATGATCTGTTCCATAATCTTGCCAGGCACCGAGGTCAGAATACTCTCAAACTTGACAGGGCTTAATAAGAAACATGATTCATTTTAAGTTCTGAGCCTCAGAACCAGGAAGTGCTCACTTCACTTGCCTGCTGATGGAACGTATTTATTTATTGTGTGAAGGCAATGAGCCAACGCTGGCCCTGAAAGGAAAGCAATGCATAGATTTTAAGCATGTTCCTACATCTAAATGTCTCTGGCTCTGACCTAAACCATACGTGATGAAACGTGCAAGTACAAAGAGAAAGAAAACCTTGTCCAGAACCACTGCCTGGACTGTTCACCTTTTGAAACACCTCCATAAGTGGGTGACAGGAAAAGCAACGTGGGAGTGAGGTAGCTGGAGCCCTGCAAAAGGAGCCCAGAGCTACGCGCAGGAGCTCCTGCGGGCACAGCCGGCCCTGCTGGCGCACCCGCACAGCCACAGCGTCTGGCTGCTCATGACCAGCAGGCTGTGTTCTCGCTCCGAGCTGGCCCCAGCTGCTGTCCTCGCTCCTTTGACGTGTATGTGTGTGTTACATGACTATAGAAGGAGCAATCAGTCAGCTCCCAGGAATCTTAGCAACAGCCGCGTCCCCAGAAAAGGCCTGCAGCAGCTGGAGCGGTGATGACTCAGCAGCATGGGCTCCCCGGCCTCTTGCTGATCCTTGGCAAGGACTGCAGGCCAAGTTCTGGCTCCCTTGTTTGGGTCAGTGCTTTCTTGCTGGCACCAGCACATGAATTCCTGGATCCTGCTGGTTTTGGCATTAGAAAGCAACCAAAAATGAGCTGATAGCTGCAGCCAAAAAAAAAGTTTTTGTTCTCTTTTTTCTTTAATGACAAATTAAAAAACAACAACAACCTAACAACAACAAAAAAAAAACAACACCACCAGAACTGAACAAAACCTGCAGAATCCTGTTAGTAGGTTAGAACAGAAGAGACAAATGCCAGAGTTCAGCCATGGCAGATGTGTAGGGGAAAATAGCTGCAAGCCAGAAGACCCAGGTCCCTACCGCCCCTTGGGGAATGAGGCATTTTGGTGGGGTCAGGGCTGGGCTGGAGATTATACAAAACATCACTGGAAGGTTTGTTTATTTTATGTAACAAGAGTTTGGGAATGTGATGTTGAGTAACTGTCGACATTTCACCTAGTTTAAATTACTAATGCAATGAATCTGTTTGGCCTCGAGTTGTTTTTGCCTCCGAGGATAGTATGTTTATATCACACAGTCTCCACACCCTCCTGCAGATGAGTGAGAGGAGAGATTGGGATTAAGGAGTCATGGCTCAGGGCTGCAGCGTGTCTGGCGGGAGAAGCTGGCACCGGGGCGGCAGGGGAAGCCGGGGCACTGCGGGGAGAGCGGCTGGGAGGGCAGTGCTGCGGGAGTGAGGCCCTGGCAGGGCCCGGGGGCAGCAGAACCCGGGGAGGCAGGGGGGAGCTATACGTCTGGGGTTTTTTGGCAAAAGGCTGACGGGAAGCTTGCTGGTCCTGTGCCAGGCTCCAGTGAGCTCCGCTTAGTCCCTCCCTTTCACGAGCACTAAAATTCACCCTGAAACAAAAACATCCGTGTGTGTGTGTGAGAGACAATCTGCCTTCTCAGCAGCACGGCCGCCACCCCGGCATCGCTGGCCTCATTGCTGGGAGCAGGAAATGAGTAAAACATAAATGCCTTGGGAGGAAGGAGGAGGGG
>NW_009952694.1:5801613-5811084 GCF_000747805.2 Chaetura pelagica
CCCTGAGCCCGCAGCGGAGCCGCCGGGAGGCTGCGCTCCCCTCTCCCGGTAACTAGTCCCGAGCCCTTCCAAAATAAATGCCGTACGGCCCCTTCAGGCTGCGGGCGAGGGAGGGAGGCGAGGACTGACGGACGGAGCCCCCCAGGCGAGCAGCGGCTGCGGCAGGAGCTGCTGCAGCCCCGGGAAAGCTCCCGCACTGCGAGCTCCGCCACGGCGCCGGCCTGGCCTCCTGCCAGAGGGAAGCGAATGTGCTCCAGACCTGCAGTCTTCGGGGTGGCGAACCCCGGCAAAATGCTGGGAACGTGGGAAAATGATCTGGGTATGCAGTGAAACAGGTTACAGGAGGGTGTTTTCAAGTGTAGGAGAGCATAAGAGAGTTTGGATGCCCTGAGGAATGTCTGCCTGAATAGCAAGAGAAAACACCTCAAATGCCTTGGAAAAGCAAAGAGCAGGGTGCCACATGGTGTGATTCCAGCATTACTCACCCCAAGGACGAGGCGCTTCCCCACCCAGTTACATATGACCGGGAAATTATAGCCTGTGCTGCTCCCTGCCTGGCTGGCTGGCTGCCATATCATATGATACACACCAGAGCGGCGTGTCTGATGAAACAACAGAGCAATGTGTTTTTACTGAACCTCTTAATGCTTTGTGGAATGGACGGGCTTGGCTGGGTCAGACTGTCATTTGGTATCCTGAATGCATGCTCCCTCTTGCACATCTTGCCATTAATTAAAATTCTGGATAAAAATGAAATCCTAATCTTTCTTTACAGTCACTCTTCACTGCTTTCCTTTCACCCGCAGTAGAGTACAGCCAGCTCCTGTGTGGCTTAAACATTACTATTCCTCACTCTTCTTTTATTCCATCCACCCCATCTGTCAAATTACTTTAATTTTTCTTCACACTTAGTATTCACAAGACCTTTCTCCTATGGACGTCATACCAAGGGCTCTGCATCTCTGATCTTTATTACTGTAACATTCATATTCCAGGTTGGATGTGCCCCTTTTCTCCCTGCAGTACGTGGCAAATGGAGCTACAAAGGTCATCTCTGCAGCACACAGTATCATCTCATTCCCGTGTTGAATTTATCCACTACTTCCTACTTAACACTGAGTTTAAGGAACTTGTTATAATGAAAGTCACCTGCGCCAGACTGTGCATTCATGTTTTCCAGTATGTTTCTCCTTGTCCACTCCACTAATAATGTGAGTTCTCATCAGCCCTGCCAGTCTCCTCACACGCCTTCATGCCACCTCTCCAATATTGTCTTTTTTGCTCCACCTTTTGCAGCAGCCTCTCTACCCAGGTCAGCTCTCTGCAGCTAAGGTAGTCTGATTGCCTACAGACTTGTTTTATTGACTCTAAGCACCAGTTAAAGCTTTTTCTTCTAATTGGGTGTTTTTAAGAACTACAACTCATTACTTTCTGAAGTCTGAGAAAATACGTATTGCTACTGCAACCTTCTTCTGAGCTGAAGAAGAGAGGCTTCTCTTGGCTTTTAATTTTAATGAAAGTAAGTATATCTGAGCCAGCTTCCCATCCATCCAATTTGCTTTTAGTTGACCGATGCATCAAAAATAATACATGCATCTGACAGACATATGATCTCATACATCCTTCCCTGCCAAAGATCTTGTGATCACACAAACCTCCTTTCTGTGCAAAACTAGACATAAATTTTAACTGCAAAACGACGTGCTTCTTCTCATTACATGCCTTCTGCTCTATGTTAATTGTTTTTCTTTCACCATTCTTCTGTGTTTGCCTTTTTAGACCTTCTGCTCCTGAGGGCAGGGACTAGGATCTCTTACTGTGCCTGGAAAGTGTTAAGTGCCTTATGGGCATAACAAAAATTTAATTAGTTAATAAGTGCTAACAATTTGCATTAGTATCATGCTTCCTGCTATGTCACATCAGACCACTGCTCCAGCCAGTGAAACATCCCTCTTTCTTGTACAGCTCTGAATTAATTGTCTGCCAGTGAGGCCAGGGCCTCATGTGTGGTGGTGGCTGGACTGCCAACCCCAGTCTCATTTTGCAGAGTCTGTCCAAGGCTTGCTTGTTCTGAATGAATCCATCTCCTGGCCAATCTCAGATCTGAGCTCCTGCTGTATAAAGAGATACTAGAGGCTAATTGAGCTTGGTAACCTATCTGATGGAGTGAGACTTGCCAAACTGCTCAGAGGAAGGGATGGTAGCTCTGTAATACTCCCAGCATGCTGCTGTTCTAGGCAAAATAAAAGGATGAAGCAGGACTCCTCACAGACCCCGGTCCTCACGTGCTTCCCAGCATTGGGGGTTGAAACTTTCCTGCAGCCAATTACCAGTGCCTTTCTCTTTCTTAGAGATGTCTGTTTCCTCTTCAAAATGTAGTATTCGCTTCTGTAATATCATGCAGTAGCAAATTCCACAGTTTATCCTGTAGCTTTCTGCTTCAAGGAGGAATAATCTGTACTTGATAACATCAAATGGTCTTTTACATCCTGTATCAATGATATTGAAGTATAAGGAAAACTAGGGAGTCTTCTGAAAGGGTCTGATGGTCTTACTATGGAAAGAATCAGGAATGTAAAACTTGGGTGAATAATTTAAATTAAAAAGAAACTAGGAAGACCTTTGAGACAAGATGGATACCTGTATTATATTTTAAGAGATAGCTTTTATTTGTATGTCTTATATTCCTTACCCTTGCACAAAGTCTCTTTGTCTTATATTTCAGCAGAGAATCCTACACTGAGAATCTGTAAATGGAAGATTCAGCACAACAAATAAAACATTCAGGAAAGGAGAGATGGGTTACTCCCTAAATATTGTTCCTTTACCTACTGTTTGGTCTTTGTAACATGTCTGTCATTCTGCCGATGAAAGGGAAGGCAATTTCAGGCAGTGGAAGCAGAAGGAGGAAAGAGATGGAACAAGATGGCACTAGCAGCTGGGAAGATGGAAAGCACTCTATAACTGGGTGAAGCCAGAAACTGGACCACTCAGCGTATGCAGGTGGAAGCCATGGTGAACATAATGGAAAGACCGTCTATTGGGAGGTGACACCAGGTCTGCTCCACTGCTGCTTCCACAGCAGCTGGCCTTGGTTGGATGCAGTGCAATCTGGCTGAAGACCTGAAAGAAAGTCTAGTCCACTCAATGGTTAAGTTATACTGCCTCAGAGGTTATGTGAGATTCACAGTTGGTAATGATGGCATACCTGGAGTAAGTTCTCTGCTGCCACTCTAGGGCAATAGATAAGAAGAAAGTGGGTCTTACTACAGGCATAGCTAAACCATATGAAGGAGACCTGTTTTGGAATTACAGGTCCTCCTCCATGACTGGACTGGACCGTGACCTATTTGGTGACTGAGATATCTGTTGTTTATAGGCAATAATTCCTCACAAACAAATCAACTAAATGAACAAACTGGGTGATAAAGTAGAGCCAAGAACTGCACTGTCCTCCTTGGAGTCATAAAAACTCATCCCTTTTACAGCTGCTGAGTGCTTTGCCGATACCATGCCAAGGTGAGAGCAGAGAGGGGAAGGGGAAGATATTGAAAAGGAAGATAAATGGGCCAGGTAAACAGTGCTGCTGCTGCTGCTGCAGCAGCCGTGGGTGTCATGGCAACCGGGGTGAAGAAGAGGAGGAGGAGGAGGGAGGCGGATTGATCGATAGTACTGTGCTGGCTCATCTGGCTTCTATCCACGTGCTGCTACAGAGGGAGAGAAAATCAAAGAGCCACACACAGGGCAGCCAGGGCTCCAATTCGATACATGGCAGCAGCTCAATCAATAGCTTGTTGGAAGGTGGGTAATTGACTCCCCTTCTACCTACGAGAAAGTGATGCAGAGACAGAGATATGTTCATTAGCTACTGATTCTCAGCTCTACTTTATCACTCAGTTCGTTCATTTAGTTGATTTGTTTGCTTGCTTGAGATCCCCTCTTCAGTCTGATTTTTCCCTGTACCTGTCAAAGGCAAGCACCAGCTGCTGGAGCAGAGCCAGGACTGCCCTCAAGTTTCTGAGTTGCTTTCCCTCTTCTCTGCTTTCTTTGGTCATAACTGTCTTTTTTATCTCACACTGGCAGAGGTTTTGATGGAGGAAGCTGGAAAAAAAGGACAACCTTTTCTTATGGGATTTCTAGAGCTTCCTTTTCTGCCTGGTCTGGAGGAACATAAATACCGTTGATCTGAATGCAGTAAGCACAGCAGCCCCGTACGTCCGGTTTTGCATGTTACAAACCAAGTGGATTATAGGGAGTGTTTACACAGTTCTTTGTAATTCTGCTGTTCTCCAGAGTTCTCCACAGAGGGTGACCAGCTGATGCTATCAGAAAAGAGAAAAAAAAAAGAACATCAACCAAAACAGGAGAGGCAGCAGAGGAAAGGGCAGGAAATCAGGGCATGCTGAGGAAGATGCAGAAAAAGATCTTTCTGAGGAAACCATGTGCTCATGGAGCACTGAAATAGCATAGGCTGATTCTTCATTTCTACCTAGACTTGGGCAGGGAGCCCTGGCACAAGGTATTGGTTTGACCATCAAGCAGGCAATGCTGCATTTTATAAACAAGTGTGTGTGATACAACGAAGTTCACACTCATGCTGAATAAGCTTCTGCAGGCGTTTTTCAGCAAAACATCATGGAATCTGGATGGAAAACCAGGGCTTAATGTTTTATATCTTCTCTCAAAGCAAGCAATGCAAACCTCCCTATCACCTCCCTGGGGCACTAAGGACATAATTGACTTCAAAAGGGGGAAAAAAGCTATTCTGTGGTGCAACACCCATCAGCAAACTCTAAGTATAAAATGGTAATTGAGATGCTCTGGAAGGCAAGGACCATCTGTTTGCTCTGTACATGTCTATTGTCCAGCTTGCTGGAGTCAGGGTCTACAATGAACATTTAGGCATATAGTAATAATAAAAGCAGTAGTGTCCATTGCTGGATAATTGATACTGCTTTGTGGAGCAACTAGCAACTTAGGGTACAGCTAAGAGGTAAACACACCAGAAGTATGATTTCCTTCTGTTCCCTGGATTTTTCTTGGAGCTATCCCACTCAAATGTGCTGCAGTTCAGTTTTATTTATCTTCTGAATTAAAAATGAATACTCATTTGCTTGGAATTCTGTTTCTCTTAAGTTAGTTGGCTGGAGTCCAGCTCTTAGGGCTTGCACTTTTAGGGTCTGATCCAAATCCCAGAGAAGTCACTGAAAATCACTTCACTGATTTTAATGAGTCAAACCACTGTGTGAGGAGTAAGCTATCATCTCTCAAGGCCTTTTTTTTATTATTTCCTTTTCATGCTTTGAAACACTAGCAGGTGTATCTCGCAGACATTGGATGTAAATCACAGTAGGAAGAGGGGGCTGTGTGAGCACAACTGCTCCCTGTTGCATAACCTGGAAGATGCAGGTTATATCAGGCGATACTAACAGGATAGAGACTACAGCTCTTTTCACTCCCCAGTATATTTGCCTCTGGTAGTATTTAGAAACCACCCAAAGATGCCTCTGTGCCCTGCAGAATATTTAAGCCTTAAAGGAATAGAGTAGTTTCTTCTAGTCATAAAAGAACAAAAAGTGTTTGCAGCACCTGCAGGCTGCTTCCTCTCTAGAAGGAAGCCGGAAGGTTGGACAAAATATTAAATAGACAATGGAACAGCCTGTAGGCAAATTTGCACTCAGGCAAAATAAATACAATGGCATATAATATTCAATGTTGCTATGAAGATAAATGCCTGAACTGCCTGCCAACAAGAAGCATGTCTATTTGCTGAAGCATTATGCCTGACACAGATGGGGAAGGTAACGTGGCATGTGGAAGATCTGGAAAGGGCAGGATGTATCTCTTAGACAGCAGTAGGGCTCTGGAGAATCAGCTCAGTGAATCTTGCTGCTTTCAAGGACCTGACTACTGAAAGGTAGGCTGAATTCAGGAAAGAATGAGGGAATCTAAATGCTCTGTGAGCGTATCTGCAAGGGGAATGATGTAATGCTCAAACAGTCTATGTCTTTCTCAAAAAGAACCTTCCTTAAAGGTTTCTCTGAGGCTACCTGGGAGGTCTAAAAGGGGATATCTCAGCTGCTTCTGGACTAGGGCACTTTCACAGATGTATCAGGGGCCTTGAAGACAGTGTCCGATCAAATTCTGGTCACTTACTAAATGCCACTTTCTGGGAATTTGTGCAGGAGCCTTCTTGACAATGAACTAACCTCTTCCCAAAGCAAGAGCAGTAGGGGTAAATCAAGCTTTGTCAATGGTAAGGCACAGGATTATGATAATACAAAGGATCTATATCCTAGAAAGTAAGAAAAACAACTGCAGTGCCATTCTAGATTAAAGGTCTAACTGATGTGGTGATGTTGGTCATAGGCCGGACTTGATGATCATAAAGGTCTTTTCCAGTCTTGGTAATTCTGTGATTTCTGTGATTCTGTATCAATGCTGCAGTTCTATAGTGCATACCATAATGCTTACCCAAGGCCTTGAAATAAGCATCATAAAGCAAATATGGGAGTGTCTAGCACTGGGTTGTTTGATTGGTGGTTTATGGGCTGAGATCAGGCCTTTACATTTTCCTTTGAACAACATCTTGGCAACAGAAGAGCCAGGCAATGGTGATTAAGGAAGCCCTTGAAGGCCATTTGTTTGTGCACTCCTGCAGACTGTAGCCACAGGCTATGCAATTGCTTTTGTGTCCAGTTAGGAGGGGGAGGACAGACAGAGAGGTTGTGTCTGTGCCTGCAGGTCATCCACAAGGCATGTGAGAGAAGACACTACTGACTCTGGGTCCTTTAGCACTGGAAAAACTGGATACCTTGGTAACAACATGACAAACGGAGAACAGGGAGAACAAAGACTGCATAGGAAGATCATCTGCTTTTAGAAAAGCAGACAATGGGTAAGGCAGACTGAGATCTTGAGCTTTGTAAGGACCTGCTATAACTGATATAGATCAGGACAATTCTTGAGAGGGCCATTGCTGCTCTCAGATCCCCTTCAAATCTGGGAAGTGGACAATGGCTTATTTCCCTTTTCATTAGCCCCAGGGGTGACCAGGAGCACTCAGCATATTTAGCTGAAAGTGTGTTAATGTGGTTTAACAAGCAGCTGCCCAAATACTGGGTGTCCTACATTACACTCAAAATGGGCACAGAGTCTGAACTATCTGTCTTGACCTTAGAGCACCCTCAGCCTGAGAAGCCAGGCCTACGCCCATCGGTAATGTAACTCGAATTCTAAGCTCTGATGCTGCAGAGATGCATTGCTGTATGATTAATGAATGTCATTAAACCAGAGAGCCTCTTCAGCCAGCAGTGAAAAGTCAAGAGAAATACCAGACAGTCAGCTACAGCCAAGGGGGCTAAACAAGAAATAACTAAACAGATAGATAAAAAATGCTTGTGGTTTAAGAAAACTGACTTACAGTCTCCTTTTGAGATTGCTCCATTCTAAATTGTTAATTCCCATTGATCCACTTTAAAAAAATTGGTAGGGCTGCCTTGTGCCTGTGCAGCTCCCCAGAAACTCCTGTTTCTGGTGGGAAGGCAAAACCTGGACACTTTTCCAACACTACCTCAGGTTCTTTTAACTGTAAGTGATTAAATAGAGAGATTGATACAAATAAGAGGAATGTAATGATATTGGTACAGCCAGTAATAACTTCAACTGTGTTGGTACACCTGCTCTGCTTCTGATGGAATCCTGCACATTAAGGGATTTGCAGTAAGTGAGCCAAGCAAAGTTAGCTTCTACTTGTAAACAAAATGCACTTTAGTTAGCTCACCTCCAGCAAATGCTAGTGATTATTTGGGGTTTTACAACACAGATAACCTGATCACTGGTCACAGATGCTTAAGTCAAGACCTATACTTGAATATAGACAATAAGTTCTATATATGCCTTTGGGGTATTGCACAGAACAAAATGAAAATTCTGCTTACTAAGCAATTAAACTTCCAGTTACTTGTGCATTTGAACCCTTTTTTCTGGGGTTAGCATTCAATCATTTTGCATTCTGTGTGAGAGTCCAGCTATTCACACCAGCAATAATCCCAAGCCAGTGAGGATGCAGCAGACAGAAGAGCCTGGGGAGAGGGCAAAAATGCACCTCAAAGTGTGGGGATCCCAGAGAAAAGCAGACAGCAGGTATCAGAAGTGAGTGAGGAAGATGCACCGCTAAGCAGTCAGGATTGCAGATGCTTCCATCCCTGCACTGCCACATGGATGCTTTTAAAGCAGAGCCAGTTTCCATAGCAACAGCACCTGCCAGAGTCACTAACTGTCGAGCTCCAGCTTCAGAGGAAGGTAAAGAGCAAGGCTGACATCCTGCACTAACACAGCCAGCAGCACAAAGCTCTGTCCCAGGCTAGCTGTGTGGCTCCCAGGCTACTGCTTTCCCCATAAGCAGGAAGGCCAAGAGCTCTTCACATGAATCCCCAGTAGAAGTTGGATCAGCTGAACAGCAACTCCTGGTCTGACACAATGCCCTAGCAGATTGTTGGATTTCCAGTAAATAAAGAGATGCAGAGATAAACTTCATGGTGTTGCAGGACAGGTCAGAGCACAGGGGAACATGCAAAAGCATCCTTGGCAGAAGGGAACAGAGGGATCCCCAATTTCGGACATATCACAAGTGCTTTTCCTTCCCCTTGCACCTGCCTTCTGTCTTGTTTTTTACCGACTACTGCTTCTCTGCTGTTGATTTTTGTTCTTACCCTCCTTCCAGTGCTCCAGCAAAATCTGCTTTATAGGCATGATGCCAATGAAAACTGATGTTTACCAGTACTAGCAGTAGTTTCTTTTCTTGCTTGCACAGTTCATGCTTTCTCCCAGAGAGAAAGAAGTTGTGGAAGTGGGAGGCTGCCATTTGCAGGACTGAATGTCAGACACCTGAGCAAGCTGACACTAAAGAAATAATGTTACAGTTCTGTGTGAACAGGTGACTACATCATAAAAGCCCTTATACTCGATGGTACCCAGCCCCACGCTGGCAGTCTTGGTAGAAAGGCCAAGAGCCAAATGGGACAGACACTAGTATCTCTCATGTCATGACAGCTTCTTCTAGGGCTGGGATGAAGTGTGCTACAATGGCTGAGTGCAGGCTCTCACCTCTGCCTGCTTCTGTTGCTTCTCTATTGTCCTGTTATCAGGGCTGTGAATCTCATCTCTTCCAGCAGAATAGAGTTCATCTTACATCAAATACAAGGAATAAAAATACAGGGAGATTGTTAGGGTCTGATAAATAAACATTTTCAGGAACAATTTCATCTTACTGACTGTGGAAATTTGTGACAGATCTGAGCTCAGGCAAATCAAGTGGACTGCTCATTCTGCTATTGTGAGAGAAAGCAGCAGCAGCCAGAGAAATTGAAAGATCGACAGTTAATTGGAAATGTTACATCTGCTGTTTATGCAAAAGGCATAAATATTTATATCCTGAAGGCTGACTTCTGAGTTCATTCCTCAGCAGGA
>NW_009952694.1:5811215-5818154 GCF_000747805.2 Chaetura pelagica
GGAAGATATTTACATTTTGAATAAAGACTTTTTTCTTTCTCCTTCTCAGTAAACGTGAGCAGTTTATTGTTCCCTTAAACAGGAATCTTTAACTAAGTCCTCCAGGCTTGTGAGTTACGTGCATGTAGATTTCCCTTGGCTTCAAGAGAAATTACAGGTGTGTGCAGACTGCACTATCCATAACCCTTTTTTATAGATAGAAAGAGAAACTGAAACAAAAGGGCAGGAACTGTGACCACAAAATGAAAAGGCAGAAAATGCAGTGATCATTCAAAGGCATCTGAGATGTTGAACTGCTTTTCTAAATTTTTTTTCAGTAAGAAAATACTGAAAATTTTGCACCTTGAAAGTGTGGAAAGATTTGATAGCATTAGCTGTTGATGCAGAGCAAGGAAATACTTGGAAAATTTATGTGCCACACTATAGTGGATTAAGCAGCCCTCACCACAGTGTGATGCATGAACCAGCTAACATAGGTATTTACATATGCAGTAATTCTTGAAAAGCCAGGGAAATCTTCTGAAATACAGCAATATTACAAACAACAACAGGGAATGTGTTATCTGTACTTACTGAGCCAGGCTTCATTTCCCTCCCTGTCCTGTCCCATACTGTTGTGCCAAACGTGGTGCCATAGGTTGCCCACCCTATCCTGTAGTCTGCCATCCTGCTTAACTCACTCCTGCCTTCACCAATTCTACTGCTTATCTTCTCACTGCTTTTCATTTTACCACACATACTCACCTCCAGCATCTGCCCTCATCCCTGTCATTTCCCAGTTTGAGGCTCTCCTGACTCACCTTCCCCTATTACTCCATATATTCCTGTCATCTTCTCCCTTTATCTGCTCTCTTCTCTTCCCCACTCCCAGTCTCAGCCTTTGTGTTTGCCCTATTACATTCTCAGGAGGCTCCAAATCAACACATCTCTGTGTGGATGCTGAAACTGTTCGCCTTCCTCTCTTCTACAGCATCATTCATGTCTCATTTTAATAATTCTGTCTGATTGGCTATAACATTAAAGCTAAAAAAAACCCAACAAAAAACAAACCACCAAAAATGTTACAGATAAACAGTAACAAAACACCCCAATGTGAAGTAGGATGTTGTGTATTCCTCTCTCTGCTACCTACCAAACAGACTGGCCCATCCCTGAAGGCCAGAGTGCAGGTCACAGTGCTGCCAGGCATCCAGCTGTTGCCTGAGACTCCCAGACTTAAGCCTTGGACATCTCAAACAGTACTTCTTGCCCCCTATTTAATGATAAAAACTATGCCTCTTGCAGAGACCAAAGAGACTCCAAAGATATAATCTCATTATTTGAAAGCACTTGTATGGAGAACAGTTAGCTTCATAGCAGGAGAGCCTGCTGTGAACGAGAGGGATACCTGACTGGAGTACTGATTTGTGCCTCCATGGCACAGAGTTGTCAGGGCAGAGCATTTGTGTTCCCACATGGTCAGCAGAAGGGGCCAAAGGTACTGTGGAGTTTACTTTCACCTCCTTTCTAGCAATTAGTGGATCACTTCCAACGACTTCTTCCTTGTCTCTCAGAAATGTTAAAAAGGAATGCACTGAGATCATGAGAGGGTGTCTATATTCTCCTCTGGTTTGCCCCTTGTTTCTGAGGCCCTAGAATTTCAAAGCAAGATTTTATTTTAGTTTAAGGGAATTATTTGTGTGTGTTTTAAAATGGTTTGTCCTCTGGGACTATTTTTCCTGGCTCTCATCGTTTCTGTTTCCATGGCAACTACAGCTGGCTCAGATGTGCTGTTGCCATGGCAACTGTCTGGTCCTCCTTTCGAACGATGTGGCAAAACAGGGATGATATTTGCATCCCCAATGCAGTACGGAACAAATCTCTTTCACCACTCATGGGGAAGACATAAGACAGCTGTATAAAATCAGCACAAAATCCAATCTAAATCTTCTCAGAGAGGGTTCCAGACAGCTGATGATATGAGAGAATTGCAAAGAAATGGGTCTTTTCCATTCATGGGCTTAGGGGGAGACTGACACTTGACTGGCATTTTCAAAGTCTGTTATGGGCAAAGCAGTATGCTTGGAAATAGCCACATGGGAAGTACACAAGATTTACCAGGAACAGCTAATTCACATAAAAGCTATCACAGCTTGTTTTCCCTAAAACCTTAAGATTGTGTCTTAAGAACATGTGGTATGATACACCTCAGTAATTCATCCTAAAGAAAAGATCAAAGTTTGCATTACTCAAGATTGTACCCTAGGATATGGCCAACAGAAGATGCCTGGGTCCCTTTTAGATGTGTACTGCTACAGATTCACAGATTAATCATGCTTTAATTGTCCATCTTACATTGCCCTTTTTGCATGTGTACCCCACTATATATGGTGGAGGAGGTGCCATGCAGATGCATGGTGACAAACTACAAGATGCTATAACTCTGCCTGCTCATCACAAGACATGATACCAGAGGTGTGTTTCTCTTCTGTGACATGGGGCAAAAAAGTGACAATTTATCGTGTGAGATGTTTAAGAGCTTTATTATTTAATTTAACTTCCTTGTGTCATCTACATGTGCCTGACTGGGTTTTGTTCTTCTGTCTTTTTGTTTGGTTTTCTTTTTTCTATCTTGTTGCTACAGCTGGGACAAATTGGGAAGAAAGACATAGACAGGCCTCCCTGCAAGGCTCCTCTGGTTCTGTCCTCTTCACTTGTCTTCTCCAGCTTCCCTAAGGATTATGATGTTCATAACAGGTAACAAAAGACTACATTGGACCCCTGTGGGAAAAAATAGTATATTTCCTTGGGGAAGCAGGGAGTTAGCACCTCTCTTTTTTACCACCAGCAGCTGTACTTGCTCTGTCTTGGGTTTGTCATGCTGCTGGGCTGAACTTGACCTCCTGGAGGGATGCAGTTGAATCTGAATGTTTTGCTTTGCTGATGAGCACTGTCCCTGCTGCCTTACTTGCAACAGTTACAGTTAGAAAGACTGAATTCCTGAAAATATAGAATATACTTTATTTTTTAGTCATTTTGCCCTATAACACTGCATCCACTTCCACTGTTATCTCCAGAACTTACTTAGTCCTGTTAGTCAGCAGAACAGTCAGGAATAAACCTATTCTATGACACAATGTCAGAGGAAGATAATTATCCTTACTAGGCAGATGAGACACATAAAAGCCAGGAAATGTGCCTAAATGTAGGTGGCCTACATGAACACAAGGACTGGAACTCAGGAGGCTTTATCACTCCTTTTTGTGCCCAGTGCTTTTAAACAGTAACAGATCTCTGCCATCCAAACACAATAAAAGCCTCAACGTGCACATAACAGATCAAAAAAGGGTTTTGGATAACATGCTAAGTTCTGTGTGGCTTTCCTTCCTTATTTTGGGGATATTCAATAAAACACCTTTCTCTTCAAGAATGATGAAATCAATATGCTTTGCCATCATTTATGGTGGAAGGAGGACCATAATACAGTGCTTGTTCAATTACAGAACATGGAATCAATACATTTCACCTCCACTTATGTGGTTAAGGTCTAAGTCAGCGTGGGCCACCCTTTATTTATGGTGGTGGCTTCAATACAGCTCACCTTCATTTAATGGGAAGGAACTAATATGTCTTCCTTTCATTTATGGGGGGTGGGAAGGAGAGAATCAATACAGCCACCATCATTTATTGGGAGGGATCTATAGATCTCACCTTGATTTACTGGGAAGATCAATATCTCAACTTTCATTAAAGTGGGTGGCATGTTGAACTAAATAATGTTCATCTGCTTTTAGAGCAAAATGGCAGAATGTGGCTCTCCATGTATATGGAGATGATTCAGCATGGCCTTCATATATCATAGGATCACAGAATCATAGAATGTCTTGTGTTGGGAGAGACTTCTAAAGGTCATCTAGTCCAACCCCCATACAATAAGCAGGGACATCTCATACTAGACTAGATTGCCCAGAGCCCCATCAAGCCTGACCTTGGATGTTTCCATGAGGCCCCCATCACCTCTCTAGACAACCCGTTCCAGTGATCCACCACCCTCATATTAAAGAACTTTTTCCTAATGTCCAACCTAAATCTACCCTTCTTTAGCTTGAAACCATTACCTCTTGTCCTATCATTACATGCCCTATTGAGCAGGTCTTCCCCAGCCTTCTTATAGGCTTCTTTCAGGTACTGGAAGGTCGCTATAAGGTCCCTCTGGAGTCTTCTCAAGACTGAACAATCCCAACTTTCTCAGCCTGTCTTCATAGGAGAGATGTTCCAGCCCTCTGGTCATTTTTGTTGTCCTCCTCTGGACACACTCTAACAGGTCCACATCCTTCTTGTGTTGGGGGCTCCAGCTCTGGACACAGTACTCCAGGTGAGGTCTCACCAGGGCAGAGTAGAGAGGCAGAATCTGCTGGCAACACTTCTTTTGATGCAGCCCACGATGTTGTTGGCCTTCTGGGATGCAATTGCACATTGGTGGCTCATGTCCAGCTCTATATGAAGCTAATAGGAACTGAAAATTAATTGTAGGAGTAAAGAAAAGGGTACAATGTATTCCAGGACCACAATACTGTGGCAGCCTAGCTCAATGTCTGAGAAGGAAGTGCTTTTTTACAGCTACTGAGACCACAGTGAAGCAAAGGTAGTGTGTATATTGCTATGAAGAAAGGGCAGATGGCATGAGATCCCAAGCAACTTCTACACCAGGTCTGCTAATGGCATGATTTTTCTTTGCAGCATTACACAGTCTGTAGAAATAGCTGATCTCACTGCATTTTAAAGCCACTAATTCAGGCCTAAAGCTTGCTGTCTTTGTTTCAAAAAATACACTAATCACCATCCTTCACGTCATCCTTCCTCAAAAGAGCTAAAAGCCCATCTGAAGCCATCACCTGTCCTCTCCTCACCTATTAAATATTTCCTCCCTAGGACTGTTTGTAGTGCTGTGCATACCACAGCAGGAGCCTTTCATATTTAGCCTACTGATTTGATGGGAGCTCAGATTATCAGTGACCCGAACTAAATGCTAGGTGATGCAGCCAGGGAAGATGCACAATATGAGTTAGGGGGCATCAGTACTATTCCTGAAGGAGTTATGTCAAAATAACCCAAGTGCCCACCTTCCTGGGTTTCTCAGCAGGGAGCCTATGGACTGAAAGGACCCCAGAGATTAAACTGCCCTGTCACTTTTCATTATGTGCAATAGTTACACAGCATAAAAACACCTGCAGCTCCCATTTCAAGGTAAAAAGATAAAAAGCAAATAGAGGGCACTTTAATATCAACACAGAAACACAGAGTATTGAGAACATTATAATCTCTGCTGGCCTCTCCTTTTTCCCAAGCACCATGGGGAAATGGGCAAGCATGAGGTGAGAAAGCAAAAGCAGACTGGTTTTGACTGGGCCTCACTGCCTCTTTTGGCTAATGAAAGGCTGCAGCTGATTTCTAGGAGGCAGAAGGTGGAATGTGCCTCTCCATCCCTGAAGTAGCAGGCAGGTTTATTTTCATCACTGCATTACATCAGCATCAATGCTTCTCCATGCTGGCTGCTTGTAGTGCTGTACTTAAAACTGTGTGTGTCTCTATGTGCCAGAGGGCTTTTCACAGTCTGCCCTTCTATATGATGCTGGGTTAGCTATGTAGACAGGCTGGATGTGAGAATGCCCATTTGCACACAAATAGGATAATTCCACAAAGAGTTTCCTTCTCTTCCAAGGCTGTCATGTCTCCTACACTTTGTCGTCAAAGACCCTGCCTTTTCACTCTTTCTGTTTCTTTTGAAGAAAAAATTGAATGCCAATACTTTGGAATCTGCCTTGCTTTATGCCCTGGTGTCCTGTTTTTCCCTGCTACCTTCCTTCTCTTTCTCCCTGGAGTCTTTCTTTAAGATGCTATTCATTAGACCTCCAGGTAAGCTTTTCTGTATAATCAAAAAACATGAACATCCTCCAGTCACCTCCATAAACCTGTGTAATGTTGTATTCCATCTCTTGCTAGTCTAATAATAGCAATACATTGGAGAAAGATTCACTCAGCAGGTCAGCCTTTTTTCTTAAAAGTTTGTGCAAAATCTTCAGCAGCTATGGATGACTGTGTGAGTTCTGCTGCTACTGAATTCTTGAGGCACACAATACAAGCAGAATCTCCCATCACTGCTCAGATGAACTCATGGATTGTGATTTGGAAAAGGACCAGACATGTGGAGAGGGTACAACAGGCTACCTCGGAAATTATTGCAAATTCCATCCAGAAGTGGTATAAAGCAAGGGAAGGAATAAGAATACCCTCCTTAGGGCAGAAGTGTGCCTTAATTACAGAATTCAAGAGACCACACGGTATGATGATGGGCTTCTTAGAAAAATCAGAATTAATATCCAGCTCTTACATGCTGTTTTTTGTTAGAAGATTTCAAAGTGCTTCACCAGTGGCACAAAAATGACGATGCTAGGCCAAAACCAGCCAGTGGCAGGACCACAAATGGAAACCAGCTGTCCCAAACATCCTGGGAGAGTGTGCTAGTTCCTACCCATACTTTCTCCCATAAAAGGAATAAGAAATTAGTTCAGCTTCTTGTCCATACAAATTGTAAATATGCAGAAGGGCAGGTATGAATTCTTTCATGGGTCACTTTCATAAAAAAATCTGTTTTATCTAGTGCTACAGACCCTTCTCCCAGGCATGCATGGTAAAGGCTGCATGGCAGAGCTACTCAGGGTATGTTTTCCCACTGGGTTTCTGCCTTAGTCTACTACAGCAGCCTCTGCAGCTTGGGCACAGCTAACCTAAGCCTAACCTGCACAGGAGGCATTCCACTCATTTCTAACTTAAAGCACCACAAACGCCTCTTCTTTGTCTTGGTGTGAGCAGATGAGTGAATTTGGTGCTGTGATTGAGAGGTGCTATTTTGTGATCCACAATGTATTTTAACACCTTTTCAGCATGAGATGACCATAC
>NW_009952694.1:5818172-5822071 GCF_000747805.2 Chaetura pelagica
TGTAAACAGGGACACAATAAGAGTCTTCCGTCTGCACAGAGCCTTGCTCTGCATTATTCATACATTTCCTTCCTGTTTCGCACACTTATGTCAGTCCTCATTCAAGAAAAATTCATTTTAAATTATTCAAAAAACTGAAATAGAATGAGAGAAAAAAAAATATGAAAAAAAGAACCCGTGATTAGACTTGTCTCTTCTTTTTTTTCTTCTTCGCTCAGTCAGACCCCAGTTCTCAATGACATCTGTATCTGGTCCCTTGATTTCAGTGGGTCTGATGCACATAATGGAGAACAGGAGTCATCACTGTTCAAAAATCTTATCAGTACTGTCCTGTTACGCACTGATTAATTCTAATTTCTGAGATTAAAGAAAGCAAGCCCCCATCTGTGTATCCTCTTTGCCCCCTTGTCAGAGACCTGTACCAGCTTCTCTTTCTCCTTTCCCTGCCCTGCCCTTAGGATGTTTTCCTTGAGAAGCTTCCACACCTATCTTAGGAGCATCCAAAGAATATTAGTGGCAATTGCTCCAGGGCTTTTCACATGCTGGGTGCTGTGCTGTTCTGTCTTGCTACTTTCATTACTTGATATTCATATAGGATTAATAGAAGAGGCAGCAAGAAGCATGACTTGTGGCATTCTGTGTACAGGGATGAATCCCAGCTTTGTGGTTAGTCTTTTTTGATTTGCATATGATGCAGCTGAATGCCTTAACCCACAGTTGCCTAACTATAACTCTCCAACATTACATCAAGAGCTGACTGAGGTACTGATGAGAATGGCAGGGGTGGCATGAGTCTCTTTGATTGCCGGGGCCTATCTTCACTGGCACATCAGTTTGCTCCATAGATAAGCTATCTAAGCTCAGGATTATTTTAGATTACCATATGTGCCAGTGTCCAGGACTGCATTTTTCTATCTTAATATCTCTGAAAGCTTACAAGCATTCCTCTTGGAGCAGAAATCCCTGCTGTCATTTATGAATTATGTCATGCTCAATGCTCTCTAAAGCACTGCATCAGGAGATGAACTCTAAATACACTAAGAAACTGAAGCTACTGCAGAATGCAGATGACTGCCAGCTAAACAGACCTCCTCACTGGGAACTGGAAACTACCCATGCTTGCCAAACTGCAGTGGGTGGCCATTGCTTTTCTTTAGGAATGTGAAATGTTTGTTTGGCTGATGGAGTCCTGAGTGGGACCTGTGTAACTGAGAGATACCTACCTCCCAACACAATCCTGCAGCATCGTCATCAGCAGAGGCACTTCTGCTCATGCCCTGCTTGTACAGACGTGGGGCTTGTGTTCTCCTGGCAGGGCAACCCCCCTTAAAGAGTCTGAGTTTAGGGGTTGTTTTCTCCTTCTGGTCCTGAAATGTATTTGTATTTTGCATTTCATCTGTTGTATTTTAGGCTCTGCTACAAAAGCCACCTACTTTACTGAACTTTTGGAGCGGGAACTCTTCTGCTGGAACCAGCCAGTTTAGTCTGGTTATTCTGTTACCTTTTCTCTGAAACTGGCCCATGGCATGCATGGCCCATGCTTAGAAATTATCCATTGTAAGAATTTTCAGTATATCTACTTGTTACCTAGAAATGGACCAGGTGTGAGTTTTTGCATTGAGAAAAGTAGGGAATAAAGCAAGCAAAGAAGACTGATTTGAATATTTTTCTGATAGATAGTAAATGCTCTTTCAACTTTCTCATATTCTTCCTGCTTAAAGCCTATTGAAACACTGTCAACATTTCCTTTGTCGTGTTTACGATTTAGACACCTGTAAGCACATCACAGCATTTTTCCACAGTAGCCAGTGTTTCTAGCAGCAGCAGCCAAAGGAAGTCATCTGGAGCCAAGGAAGCTGTATAATTGTGAAACTGTGAAGCAAGACATACCAAAAGGAATGTGAATTGTTGTATCCCTTCACACACCAAGAGGAATGTGAATTGTTTTATCCCTTCCCAACACTGCCCCATTTTGTGCAGCTTCATTTTCAGAGCAGTGATTATCCTGATGGCTAGGTAAGCTCACTTGGGCTTGCCTTTGCTGAACTATATCAGGTAGTCCTAATCTCTGTTGCTTATTATACACGTTTCTGAGTGCCTTCTTGGTTCAGTTCAGATGTGGGATCTTTTACCAGTTTAGGACCAGCTTCATCCTGGCTTCCAGCAATGGGTGGAATAGTTCCCTGTCCCTGCCTGTCTCTGCAATCCCTACACCTGGCTGTTTCTTTGGGGTGAGGAGGAATGCTGACATTTGTGGTGCTTTGTCTCCCCCCAATTCCTTTTTTGCATTCAGAAGCCCTCCGGGGGGACTGCAGCCTGATTTCCAGGGGGACTGCACAGCTCATCAAAGTGACTGTATCCAGGCAACCTGCTTCCCCTGCCTGAGACAAGCACACACAGCTGGGACTGTGGAAACTAGAAAGAAGCTACTGTAAAGAGTGGGCTACAGGGAGGAGGAGGTGGGGATATGATGCCGGGGGGGAGCCATGTTATTTTGAGCAGGTTATTTCTGTCCTGGCATCAGCATGACTGAGCCCAGCAACAGTAGCCAGTGGAGCCACCCAGATGCTCTTTGCCATGTCTTCACTGAGAAAAGGGAAAGGGAGCAGCTCCTTCATCCTCCCATAGGACTGGGATGGGGGCAGGCTTGCCCTGCTATTCCCTAGCTCCTGTGAAAAAAGGAGAGTGCACTGTAACCCTGCCTGCCAGGGCACAATGAGAAGAAATCCTGTATTGTTTGGAAAGCCCCAATCCTGCACATTTTAAGGGCTAAAACCATAAATACATGGACACACAATTGGCACATGCAGGCAAAGATGCCACAAGCCCTTGGAGTGCCCCATGCTCAGGCCCTCAGCAGCCAAGTACCTCAGGAGTTGGTACTTCATTTATTGCCTGGGTGATAGCTGCATCACTTCCTACTGGCACCAGGTGCAGGTGAGTTTTAGATCCTGCACTCCTGCTCTGACCAAGGTCCTAGGATTTGGGCCTAGCTTCAGATCTCATCTGATATTTTACCAACCAGGAGCTGGGGTGAGCTGCTGGCAGCTCTGCAAAGCACAGGAAAAGCATCTCGATGGTGGCTGTCTCAACTCTCTCCCTAAAGGCTCTCTCCAGGACACATCACCCTCCCATTGGCCAGCTATTCACCTTCACTGGCAACTCCCATCTGGTGGGAAGGTAAGAGGTGTGTCTGACATGCCTTCTCCTGATGTCTGCAGGCCTGGCTTTGAAGTGTAGGGGCTCCCCAGGGGAAGATGAAGCCCTTTGGTGAGAGATCCTCCAGGCTTGCATTCTGAGGGAAGTAAAATTGCTCTCTGATCCTCTTTCCTCTTTTTCTTAGTCATGCTCCAACAGAGTACATTCTCCTTCAGCTTAGTCCCCTTTGTATACCACAACTCTCATCCTATCTTCCCATCGCTTCCTGCTCTCCGTTTACCCTCTCCTCTTTCCTTCTCTGCCTCATTCACATGCTCTTTCAGATCTGAGCCACATCACCCTGTCTGCATGAGCTTGCAAGCCTGCTTAATAAGCAGAGTTAGGCTAGGAGGGGCTCCTACCCACAGCCCAGGCACTTCCTGACCTTTCAAGTGCCTCTCTCAGAGGAGAACCTCAGTTGCCTGCCCTTTGACATTCTTCAGTGCTTTCTAACCTGTGACTGAGTAGCTCACAAAGTGTCATTTGCCCAGAGGAGAGAAATAAACTCCGGGAGGGGGGATGGGGAGGAGGGGGGATTTGGGAGGAGCATTAAGATGCTAAAAATAACCTTGGGTCAACTCCGAATGAGCCTGAGGCACTTCTCCTCGCCCCAGCGCAGCCCGCAGCTGATGCTGCAGCCAAAGAGAGGACAAGCAGCCATTAAGAATTCTGTTTGTCTTCAACAGGAGCTCCTCTCCCTT
>NW_009952694.1:5822120-5838104 GCF_000747805.2 Chaetura pelagica
TTCCTGCTGCCAGGATGGGGATTGCCACACTGCTATAGAAAGAGGAAAACAAAACAAATGAAAAGTAATCTGCCCCAAAATAACCCCTCTGCCTTCTGGCATCACATCAGCCACAGAAAGTTTTGAGAATCAGAGATGTTAGGCAGGAAAAGACCTATTAGTTCCTATCAATCCTCCAACCAGGGGAGTGGGAGAAAGAGAGGTTAGTGCCAGACTATCCCCTCTAGCCTATTTTATTCTCCTTAGACCCAAAGTACAGAGACAGCTCTGACAGCCTTCACTTCGAACACAGTAGTAGTGAGTTCTGCCACCCCTTCGGGGATCCATCCAGGTCTGATTCAGAATGGCATATAGGTATGAAACAATGAAGATTACAAAACACTATGACATAACAACTGGTGTTTGGTAAGATCTAACTAAGAAATAAAAAGGAAAGATTAAGACTCCATGTATTTTTATTGTCCTAACCCATGATTTGCATTAGTAGCAGTTTCGCCAGCTTGCATGAGCATTAAGGAGTAAGAAACACAAAGCAGAGGAAGATGTTTGTGAAGTGGCCAGGGAAATGACAATCATACTACTAATTTAAATACATTACAAATAAAATTTAAAAGCATACCTTAAAATATAAATATTTCAGAGGCCAGTACTCAAAAATAAAATAGGTGAAAAATGCATGTGTAACAATCTGGTCTTTCACTGTAGTTTCCCTTCCCTCTGATCCCTGCTTATTCAGTATAAGAGGCATCCTGAAGTGTTCAGCAAACTTTCCTTCCAGCCCAGTGAAACTCCGATTTCCATGTCTACTTTCCTTTTGCAGTCTTCCTACTGCCTGACTTTATGGACAAGGGATTTAGTACCATTAGAAGGCTTGATGCTTTTTCAAATGCATATACTACTAGAGACAGTGATGCACACCTTGCCAGTGGATTTCACAGCTGTAAGCTGACAGAGGAGAAATGTCAGCATGCAGAAATAATGAATTCTGATCCAGATTCCATAGGAGAGTGCTCCTCTGATTGCATATGCTTTTCCCAGCTTCATAGGTGTTCCTGTGACCCTTCTGCTGTCACTTGTCTACTTCCCCATCCCTTTTGCTATTTTCTACATGGTCTTGCCTGTCCCTGCCATCCAGATGCTCCACCTCTCATGCTATGAAACCTTATAGAGAGAGCTTAAGGCAGGAACCAAAGGGTATTAGCCAAGGGGGGAGGCTGGAGGCAATAGTGATGTGTATGGTGTTGCATGCTGGGATTCATTTCAAGGTTTGGGGAGCTTTGTTTCTGTAACTATTTATATTATGAAACAAAAATAGATAAGCAACTCTGCAGTGGGGAGGGGAAGTGGGTGACATCCTTACAATTTTCGTGAATTCCCCTCCCCTTGACAGTAAAATGAGAAAGAATAAAATTGGCTGCAGAACCGGCCACTTCCCGTGTGTCATCAGCCTGCTGAGCACTGTACAGTCACAGAGGAAAACAGTCTCTGCCGAGAAAGTTCAGACAAGCTGAGACTTCCCAGCTCTGGAAGTAAGGACATATCCACTATGTTCCTTGAACTCTTCCTTAATGGCTCTGCTGACACCTGTGCACATCCAGTGATGTAAAGGTGAAGGAAACTGGACCAAGTCCATACTTACGGACAGACACCTGTGCACATCCACTGATGTAAAGGTGAAGGAAACTGGACCAAGTCCATACTTACGGACAGACAACCCACCTAGTACAGCTCTTCAGGCAGGGCTAGCTCACACAGAGCACGGAGGAGATAAAAAAGGCCCAATAATCATGGTTGAGGGAGATGATAGGCTGTTACGATAAATAGGCATCAAGAGAAGGATGTGGAGTCTCCCATCAGAAAGCCTCAGGAACAGCTCCGCTAACATTTACCAGGAATGCTGTCCTGCTGGGAATAAGGGAATTAATTGAATTATCTTCTACCTTCCAATCCTGTGACCAGCCTGACTAAATTCAGGCACCAGCTTGAAAGGTAGTCTGCAGGATGCTCTTACAAGATGCTTCCTGAATGTATTTTATCTTCAATTTTAAATAAAGTCTTCTAGCCGTAAAAAAATACTGATTGACAGTGCTGGGGAAATGCAGAGCTGAAGCCAAGTCTCTGATAAAAACCTTATTCAGCAGCAACTTTATTTTCAGTTCCCAGCATCTGAAACTGGTTCTCCTCTAATCCCAGAGCACAAGCCAGACCAGCCTTTTCCCACTACAAACTCCATTAAGATACCAGCCTGGCCTTTTTTTCAGGAAGACAACCTGAAATGTATCAATGACCAGTCTGGTGTCCAGCAAAAAAGTGTGACTCATTCTTTCTTTGTCACAGGCACAAAAAACCACGATAGGACATGTTGCCCCTGATGGCAAGAGACAGGAGAGGATGACCCAGCAGGTCATCCTAGAAAAGCCTTTCTTCCAGTCCTGTGTTCCTTGACCAGTGAAACTGAGAGAGGAAGATTATTTTCAATGTTGAGAGAAAGGATCAAGAGACTCGAATTTGTCCCTGCCTTGCCACTGATTCTGAAGGGTTTAATGTATCCCTTCTATTACTTTACCTGTAAAATACAGACAGTAACATGCACTAAACACAAGGAAAGTGTATAATTCAATGAATGGATAATTGTGTATCTCAGGAACAAAGTACACATTTCTAATTAACTGAAGGGATCATTCTTGATTACTACCAGCCTTCGTAAAGCACTTTAATTGCTCAGAAAGGAACATATGACACACAGTTAGCAGTACACATCATTAAATTATTAATTCATCCTACTATTCTATATGCCAGCATATTTATAATGTGTCAGTTGCTTTGGTTTCTAGGTGAGGAATGCACAGTATTGAACTCAAATTAATTAAATAAAATACTTTACACTACATACTTCTAATTAGAAATGCTACAGATTATTTCCAGAATGATATTGTTAACAAAACAACATATGGCTTGTCTTGTTCACAAGCTTTGCAGTACTGCAGTTGGTGATATAGTTTGTCTTGGGATCCCCAAGACAAAAGATGTTACATAAATATCAATGCAAAAGTATTTCAACAGTTTCTCCAACGAAGCCCCAAGGCTTGCTGTATACTTAGCATAGTTGTTTATTTATTACAATTACTATTTTTATTATAACTGTTTTTTAAAAGTCACATAATACAACATATGAATTGTGATTAAAGATTCTCTGATCTATTTCCTTTAAGACAGGAACTGAATCCAAATCACTGCCTCTCAGTCTGGGTAATTCATTTCTACCTTCTCTCACTTCCTCTCTAGTTTCAGCTGGATATTATCTGATTCCTCCCTTCCTTAAAAGATTATGAAAGTACTTCTATGTACTATTAAATAATTGTGATGTGCCCTAAGAATTACTGGATTTCAGCAATGGGATAAGCAATCTCTATATTCTACTCATAAACATTTGGCGTATTTCAAAATAAAATGGTTACCTAAACAGTAATTTTTCAAATATTTGCACTTAGTGATCCTTATTCCTTCTCTTTCCATTTATTTCTGGTCCAGATCACCTGGTCTAACAGGGAGGAAGGGTTATGGAACCCAAAAGTGGCTTTAAGATACTTAAACACTTCAGTAATTCTGAAGCTAGTGGAGGGTCAGTTTAGCTCCTGGGCATTGTGCCAGTGGCATCACCCACCCAGGACACTGGGGAGCAAGGAGATGGGACCTGCAGATCTGATACTCCATGGGCCAGAGGAAAATAAATCATCCACAAAACTAAGACTGGGAAACACATTTGCAGGATAAAAGGGCAGCAGTACTAAGAACTGAAGATTGCTGGAGGCACTTTTTAAACTACTGGTTTGAGAATTGGCTGTGATTTCCACAGCCACATCTACCAAACTGGACTGAACCACCTTCAACACAGAAAAAGCCTCAGGGAGGAGATGAAAAATGTAATTAATTAATGCTTGTAAAATGCTTTGAGACCCTCAGATGGAACACACTAGAGAAGTAGAAAGATTTAATTATTTTTACCATTGATACTATGGAGGGGGTTAACTTCTTATTGAGATACTCTAGTCCTTTCATCCTTTTTGAGTTGGATCTGCTCTGCATATGGTATCTGAAACCAAAGAACAGCTGGAGAGAAAAGGAGAAATTATAATCTCAAGGATTTGGTTTGTAAAAACATCTTTTCAGGGATATTTGCTCAATGCAGTTTGACAACATTATTATTATCATCTAAATGGCAGCAAAATATTAATACTGACATTATCAGAGCTAACCCACTGCATAAGCACAAGGAGATACTGGCTAGCTTAGTAGGCCAGAAAAACAGACTCCAGATCCTTTTACCTTCATGTCACCAGGTCCAGCCCAATCTAGACTGATAGCTGCAAAAGTGCCATCTGACAGCTTTTTGGAACTTTGGACAAAATTAACTGGGCAAGGGAAGGATGGAAAAATCACAGTCTGAGTCCTACACTACAAATGGCACTACTTGCCAGCTCAGAAAAGAGGCTATTTCATTCCTTAGGCCCATTACTTCCAGGAGGGCAGGAGGAATAATGTCAGGGCCATGTTAAAGAAACTTGCCCTGTCCTTCATGTACTTTTTGGTCTTTGAAATTAACTGTGTGCCTTCCATCAGAAAAATACCCACTTTAAAAAGCAGAGGAGACAGTGGGTATCAGCCAGACAGGGTGAGTGTTATTTGTAGGCAGCTTCCTGAAACTAGCTACTTTTAGGAGTGTGCCTCAGGAAATAAATGGGAATTACTGCTAGTAACAATCTCTTGTAACTCAGTGCTACTAAAATACTTCCCCTCCCCAGCACTGTATCTATACCTATTTTGTTTGCTGCCTGAAGTATAGCTCATTTGCAATAAACTATAGCTAGACAGGGGAAGCTGACTCTCATAGTTACAGTATCTTAGACACACTTGTGTCCTTCCTCACCTCTCTCACCTGGGCACTACGTTGTCCTTGACATATTTTTCCTTATGATGCCCCGATGAGGTGCTCCTTTAGGTGTTCTTTCAAATGCTGCAGTCAGGATGGATCTTGGTGCAGCTGCACGTGTACCTTATGTGAACAAGTCTGGATGTTTTAAACAACTGTGTTTGGCATGGCCATGCATGAACTGTGTGGTTCTGGTACTCAGAAGTAGGGGAGAAAAAGCAGAGCAGATGAAACTTTCTGTTCCCTCATAGTCTTGATGGCTGTGTTCTGTGAACAGTCACAAGGCCCGTGGAACATATAGTATCTCAAAGAACAACATTATCACAGGGGTATGTTATTTCTTCTGCTTCTGATGGGACTACAGAACTGGCTCAGAACACTGAGAAGCAGTATTGCTGGTATCACTCAGAGATTGGGGTACTTCCCTCCCAAAGCTCTGGCAGCTAGATCCAAGGCATAATGCTGAGAAAAGGTGAGCAGATTTCCCATGAACCAAGAATCTGAAGAGCAGCATGTCCTTCCAGCACATAGTCTGGCCCCTTTCTCCTCCTGTTCAGTTGTGCCATTAGACAAAGGGATCACTGAGATCTGTTACTGAAAGAACAGTGATAAGTATTGCAAAATGATGGCACTAAAATGAAGGGCCTGAATTTATATTGAAGCTGTTTTGAACTTTTATCACTTGCAATGAAGTGATAATCCACTTTCTGACATCTACTAGGAAGGTGGACACAGAGAGAATTCAGAATATATTTGTCCACAGTTTCTTATGGGATCCATATCTGATAAATTATGTGTGATATGTGGGCTAGACAGACCTGTTTTTTCTACATGGGATAAGACCACAGCAGCAAGGCCTCTCTGTAGTTTCTTGGTACTGCAGAAGTCCGAACCCGAGCATTTCAGGACTCACTATTTCCTTGCATCTGTAGTAGTTTGAGTCCTGGATCAAATGGATTTACTCCTTGTAGATGGACAGGATGGCAAAAGTCAAAGGTTAACGTTTTGAAGCTCAGGCACAGCAGCAGCGGTCAGGCATAACCAAAGTTCTGTCTAACCACTGCTATGTCAAAAGGGGCAGAAGGAAGGACCCAGCCACACTCCTTGATGGGAGCACAGGAGCACCTGGGCATGCAGGCACAGGAATGAGGATGATAATATGGTAGTGTCTGACTTACCAGGGAGACAGATATGCAGAGGATGCAGGTGAGGCTAAAAAAGCAGATGTACTTGACCTCTCTTGCAGGGTCCTCTGAGAAATTTTAACTCACCCCCTGTCTGAGAGCACTGGTGACCTGGCCTCGGAGACGAGAAGGCAACAGGGGATGCACAGGATTTTAACAACAAAGTATGCTTGTAGTTCCATAGAGCTGAATCCAGGAAATGTCATTGTTCGCAGCATGGGCCATGACCCCTGCAGCCTGCTTTGGAGGCAGTGACCTCTGCCAAACGGTGACAGAACTCAGCTCTTACAGTTCAGCTTAATCCTGACCTGAAGCTCCACCTTTTAGACCCCAGTTTCCCAGATTGCTTTGACTAAACAATGAACTCCTGACCTACAAAATCCCCCTTTATTCCAGTCCTGTCTCCATCTATCATTTCATCACTCTGACCTCTGCCAAAGCCACTCACTCTGGACCTGTGACACCCTTCTTACTCTAACGCTGAATATAAGTATTAGCTATACCATCCTCACCAATAAACTTCTCTGCCTGACCATTGCTGACACTTCTCAACCTCAATAATACCTGGTTTTGTTAGTCACACCAATGGGTTAAACTACACCCCTCTCAATCCAAAATGCATCTGCTACTGCAATCCAAGGCCTGCCCTTCCTCCAGCTGTGCTGATGCACCTCCCTCCTAAGAGGCTCAGCATACTTTATTCATAACGGCTACAGCCTGCAAAGATGCTGAAACAGGAAGCCAAATGACTGCTGCGCGACCTTGGGAATGCAAATTCCATGTGTTTTCCGAGTCAAAGCAAGCCATTTCCTTCCCCAGTCCCTCCTCCCTCTGCAGACCTGCAAGCCACAGCTAATGGGAAAACACACAGGCACACACAAAGCTTTGTCAATGCTAATTGCCAGGAGCTGAGGCCCAGTCATCCTGTTGACTAATTTGTCAGCCGCTGCTGACTCAGCAATCTGGGGGGGGCAGTTTCACTCAGGCACTCAAGTGCATTGGGAAGTAAATGGCTCTTTTTGTTCTTTACTTCCCTTCACTCCCATGTCTGTATTTGTGGACAATTCCTGCCCCAGGCTTGACCTTGGTTGAAGCAGTAACTGGAAGGCTGGGACTGCCATGGCTGGTGGGCCTCTCATTAAACCCTAGTGGAAGGAACAGGCTCAGTGGTGGTAGGAGAGAAGGGGGAACATGTGACCCCATCTGGAAATAGCATGTGCACGAGCAGGCCAGGGCAGACAAGACGGCTGACCTGAATTATGTGTGTTGTGTGGGATAAAGACAAGTGAGATCAACAAGCTAGGCACTGTTTGGAACAAATGTCCCTAAACCTGCCTGAAATATGCAGTACTTCCTCACTGAGCACTGCCTCTGCGCTTTGCTTAAACAACAGATCTGGGCATGAGCCCAGGCAAAAGTCCTCTGGCCAAAAGAAGAAACTGCTGCTGGTGAACTGCGATGACAGGGCAAGAGGTGCAGGCGGCCCCGGGCCAGCGCTTCAGGCAGGAGGGCAGATACCTTCAGCTGCTCCACCCGGTTCTCTGCAGTCATGCAACAGGCATCACACACCTGGCAATGTAAAAACTTGTTTGTGGAAAAGGTTACCAGAAAATGAGAGACAGAGAAAGTACAGACGAGAGAAAGGGCTCTATGGAATTCCTTTTTTCCCAAATGGTTCATGGAGAACAGTGTCCCAGTGGGCACAGGTGGGACAGCCCATAAAGCACATGCACATCTACCCGAACA
Source organism: Chaetura pelagica (assembly GCF_000747805.2). NCBI lineage: Eukaryota > Metazoa > Chordata > Aves > Apodiformes > Apodidae > Chaetura > Chaetura pelagica. Next base: position 5,829,981 of record NW_009952694.1, read on the forward strand.
TGCAGCTGCCAAAAACATATGTGTTCACTCATGGCATCACAGCTGCATGAGCCCTTCCACACTCCTATAGAGCACACATCTACATGGAGGGAGAAACACTGCCCTGCACTAACAGGTATCCCATATGCAGCCATATTCTGTATTGGAATACTGATGTGGTGCCTCGCTATCCCAAGCACATCTATTAGCATGCCCAGCTCTGCCCAGCAGCCTGACTCAGTCCATCCCTCACTGAGTAGTTCTATCAGTACTGTGGAACTTTGACTCAGCTGAGAGCAGCAGACCCGAATCCTTTCATGGAGACTGGCAAGAAGAGCACATTTCTGCAGTCACTGGGGAGGGAGTGCTCTGCATGCATAATGCTTGTCGGCAGAGCAGTACAGCCAGGGATTCTGTTGGCGTTGTACCTGGAGCTGACTAAATAATTCATTATCAATAATATTATGAATTTTGGCAATATTTTCACTGAATAAATATTTGTAAATACACTTCCATTATTTAACCAGGTTTGGCTGTATTCCATTTAATATGCAGCTCTATCAGACTTTGCTCCGAGGTAGGAATATAAACTGGGTCCTGTAGTACACCTGGATCCCACTTAAGTTTTAGCCAGTTTGCAATCAGCAGGTGGCATTTATCCAATTGTCTCTTTGCAAGAAAGAGCTTTGCTATTTAATGTATTTCTAACCAGTCTGGGAATCCAAAAGATGTTTATTAAGAGACCTAGGCATTTACAGTATGTGCAGCCTCTGTCTGTGCATTTTCTTTACATTCTTTTGTTTGTAGCGTCTCAGAAATAGTGATTTTGCTCTATTTCACTTTGGCCTGTATGCCCCGCTGGTTGTAAACAGGCTATTTTGAACAAACTACTCTTCTTTTGGACAGCATCAATAACATAAGTGGTTCCTCTGAAGACAGCAGGCATGTTTCTTTCAGGGTGACTGTTTTGAGAAAGCCCTAGAAAACAAACCTTGTTCTATCTTTCTCCTACTGCCAAACCAGATACAAAATAAAACTTGGCAGGACAGTCCTGTGCTTTCTTTTTTTCCATGCATAAATACAGGTTGGGAGGAGTAAGGATTGAGGACAGCCCAGAGGAGAAGGACTTGGGGGTAGCAGTGGACTAGAAGTTTAACATGAGCCATCAGTGTGCACTTGCAGCCCAGAAAGCCAACCATGTCCTGGGCTGCATTAAAAGAAGCATAGCCAGCTGGTCAAGAGAGGTGGTTCACCCCCTCTACTGGGCTCTGGTGAGACCCCACCTGGAGTACTGTGTCCAGTTTTAAAGTCCCCAACACAAGAAGGACATAGAACTTCTTGAGCATGTCCAGAGGAGAGCACGAAGATGATCAGAAGGCTGGAGCACCTCCCTTATGAAGATAGGCTGAGTTGTTCAGCCTAGAGAAGAGGAGGCTCCATGGTGACCTTATAGCAACTTTCCAACATCTGAAGCAGGCCTACAAGAAAGCTGGGGTGGGGCTTTTTACATGAGTATGTAGTGAGAGGACATGGGACAATGGTTTGAAGCTTAAAGAAGGGAGATTCAGGTTGCACATTAGGTAAAAGTTCTTTCCTGTGAGGGTGGTGAGATGTTGGAACAGGTTGCCCAGGGAAGCTGTGGATGCTTCTTCCCTGGAGGTTCAAGGCCAGGTCGGATAGGGCCTTGAGCAACCTGCTTTAGTGGGAGGTGTCCCTGCCTATGCAGGGGGGATGAAACTAGATGATCTTTAAGGTCCCTTCCAACCCCAGCCATTATATGATTCTATGATTCTTGTAAACATCCTCAGTATAGGATATATGCTGTATTCCTGACTTGCAGGAGTCTGAATTGTTGTTAGGCTGTTAAAGAATTTGCTTTTCTTCAGGCATGCTTACCTCCTCCATCTCTTTCTGACCATCTCAGTTTAGTTACAAATCTCTCTCCTCCTGGGCATTTCTCTGCTCTGCTAGTGATTCTACATCCTTTTATATGGTTCATAAAGAGCTCACGGACTCTTGAGAGCTTCAAAAGTCTATAATGAATAACTCAAAAAATAATCATTCAGCCACATAAAAATACTGAGAGGCTCTAATTTCTGTTGAGGACAAATCACACAAGTGGCCCTTCTATGCCAAACCCATTTTGAAATAGGATGTTCCAACAAATCGGGATGAAACTAGATGATCTTTAAGGTCCCTTCCAACCCCAGCCATTATATGATTCTATGATTCTTGTAAACATCCTCAGTATAGGATATATGCTGTATTCCTGACTTGCAGGAGTCTGAATTGTTGTTAGGCTGTTAAAGAATTTGCTTTTCTTCAGGCATGCTTACCTCCTCCATCTCTTTCTGACCATCTCAGTTTAGTTACAAATCTCTCTCCTCCTGGGCATTTCTCTGCTCTGCTAGTGATTCTACATCCTTTTATATGGTTCATAAAGAGCTCACGGACTCTTGAGAGCTTCAAAAGTCTATAATGAATAACTCAAAAAATAATCATTCAGCCACATAAAAATACTGAGAGGCTCTAATTTCTGTTGAGGACAAATCACACAAGTGGCCCTTCTATGCCAAACCCATTTTGAAATAGGATGTTCCAACAAATCACTGGAGGACTTTTTCAGAGATAAAAGCCTTCTTATATTCCAGACATCTCCTTTATTAAATGTCTCATCCAGATCATTGCAATCTCTCCATATTAGGCAGAATAGCAAACACTAAAACATATCAGATAGAGAGAAAGATGAGAGTGATGAAGTTGAGATCTGAATTGTCAGAGCAAATTACTTGTTGATGTTAAATTGGACTCATGGCCACAGTCCCACAGAAGTACATATTTATCACAGAGAGACAGACCCTCGGACTTGGAAATTACCTATGTATGTATTAAGTCCAAGGAAGGGGTGGCCTTAAACCACCTTTGGTGCCACCAGTCATGGGGTGCTGTGTCTTCTGATGTAAAGTAGAGCTTCCCAATGAATCTCACTAAAGGAGCTTGATTTTCTCCAGAGAAAAAATAATCAGTCACACACAGGTGTAGAGCCAAGTCCTTTTACCTTGGATGTTTCATATAGCCTGGCAGTAAGACATGGGTCACAGCACTTCTCTGTCTGAAGGAGTGAGATCCTCCAGAAGTCAGGGTAGGGCCTAGGTTAGGGACCCATCTATTCACCACTACAGAATTGCAACCTGCATCTGCTTGGCCAGCTTCAGAGAGTGGAAGCAATAAGCTTCTTGGGTTGTCCTGTAAATCAAGAGTTAGAGCAGACCAGACTGACTATCTTTTATTCCTTCAGCAAAACATGTTTCAGTTTTCCAAACAAATGTTAGCTTTTGTTTCCTTTCCTGAAAAGTTTCTCTAATGCATGAATAACTCATGAAAAAGGAAAATTCTGCTTCTTTTATATTAATATAGTCACTTTCATTTTATCTATGAAAGAAAATAATTTCTTCAACCATCAGCTTCTCATGTGGAAATGATGATTGCTATCAAAAATTTGAAGCCCAACAGAAAGAGATGAGGACATGACCCTTAAATGCTATAGTCTCTTTCTCCTTCTCTCTTTGTTTTTTCTTCCCTTTTCCTCTGCCTCTTCATCCAGCATTCTCTAACTTTCTCTTTAATAGGAATCAAGGAGTTCAGTAACACACCAAAGACATCCTCTGTAAAAGCTGGGTAGTTTGTATCCAGGGCTGTCCACCTCCCACTTAGCTTCTATTTTAGTTACTGCTGACATATCCTTCAGTCTCAGCACAGGATTAAGAACACAGGTCACCAGACAATTCTGTCCACTCAGTATAAAACTGCATCAGTGGGTTCCCATCCCTTTTTTTCCACTTGAGTGACTTGCAGCCTTTTCCTCCTCCTTTTTCCACTTGTGATTACCTACCCAAAAAGAGTTAAGTAGGTGCATTGTCCCCTTCCCCCTGCTAAGGAATGAGTTTGCTAAGTTACATTCATAGGTCCCATTCTGCTCTGTGACTGTAAAATTAAAGGCCTGGGTGCCTAGAAAAGTCGTGGGAAGCACAGGCAACAGCAAACCAGGCCCGACTCTGTGTAAGGGACTTTTCTGAAGAAGGAAAGAGGAGCCAGTGCAACTCCTACAGATTTAGGAGACAAGGAAGCAGTTTCTCAGGAAGGAAAACAAGCAATTTCACTGGAAGCTGCAAGGGCATAAGTCTTTATAGTTCCCTTTTCAGTATCTTGGCTCGAGCAGAGAATCCCTCAGTGTCTCCTGCCGCTTCCCAAAGGGGCTCCAGTGAATCTCTGAAGAGCAACACAAGATACTTCTCCTTTGGGTGACCATGCTTCTGGTAGTGCAACACCAGGGAAGGTTGAAGAGTCAGTGGGGAAGCTCCTGTGTGGCCCCACTTGTGAGTGGCAGCGCTGAAGCAGGGACAGCCAAACTGCACTGCAGAATGGATTCATTTGTTCTACACCACCAACTAGCAGCATCTAGGAACAGTATGTAGGCAGAAAAACATTGGTCCTTAGAGCCCCTCTCCCCTTTGGTTTTCTCGTCCTGGTTTGTCTTCCCTTTTTGCTCTCCCCCAGTGTTTCCATCTGGCCTGCTCTCTGTGCTACCTTGGACACCCACTGCCTCTGGTTTGCCATCTGGGGTTAGAAACTACAACCTCCATGCCACTGGGATGGGCTTGTGGGGATGATACTTGGTGAATTTATGTCCACAAGCACTTGGAGGTCCTCTTACAGCCTTGCTCGAAAATAGGATATTTTGATTGCTGCTTTCTCTCTCACAGGACACTTCTCAGGCTTGGGTCAGCATCACACCCTGCCTAAGGCTCTTGTGCCCTTTATACAGGGCTGTAATGGTGCCTTCCTCACCCAGGTTATTTCTGTATCGAGTTGATGCACACTAGGCTCCCTAAATCCGATGCAATCCAGGAAAAGGTGATTCCTCCTCTGCCTGCCCTGCTCATGGCAGGTTGTCGCCTACTCCATGAACCCAGCCAGACGCTGCGCTGCAGCTCTGCTTTTACTTGGGGAATTACATGTTAAGATGGTTCCTCCTTCCCCTCCCCCATATCTTCAGCCTCAAAAACAAGCAAATGCTTGTGAGCTAATCCTGTGCAGAGACTTTATTAAATAAACACAACAGGTACTGGTGGCTTGTTTCTTTGGAGTTGCTTTTTTTTGCACTTACTATCTTTGGAAAGCTAATCCCGTGGAGTTCACGCAGCGATTTCAGTCACCTCCAAATAACACTTACTAATAATCTTAATAAATCCATCTCCTAAGCAGCAGCCACCATTGCCTGACACTGAAGCACACAGAACACATCAGCAGCTCTGCTTCAGCTGACACCCTTGTTTATCTTGATCGTAAATGCAAAGGAGCACTTGCTCCATATATTTCCAAATCTCCCCAGTGGCTCCTTTGGGCAGTGTGACTAAACACATCAGTGAAGGAGAAGATGGTCAGGGCAGGAGGATGTGACTTGCAGACCTCCTTCCTTCTTCTGCCCCAGTCCCAAGCCAGCTGCTGAGCACTTCTCAAAAAGTGCTCACATCTGGGGTAAGAGAGACATATTAGATGCATGTCTAGCCATAAGCACAGAGAAACTGCTTGATTTCTTTGGAAAAAATTAAAGCTCCTGATCAAAACAATGGTCCTAATCAAAGCAGGGGAACATGGGGTCATATTCTCCACATTTTCAGTGCCCAATCTGGTGCTTATGGCAAGAGATGGAGTGTCAGGATGTAGAGATTCTGTTCTCCCCTATTTCGTTGACTTTTTGTGTGAAGCTGGGACAAGTAACAAAGGCAGAGATCCATCAGGCACCAAGAGTGGACTGTAAGCATTGCATGTGTCTCAGTTCAAAACTGTAAACCTAACTCTTCCTAGGTTCTGCAGCCTAATTTATGATCCCTGAAAGCTATGCAGAGCTCTTGTTTTTAACACTGTTAAAAAACAAGCACCGCTCTGCTTAAGTATTATTAACTCCTGCTATTACCAATGGTTAAATTAAAGATCAGTGTGAAATAACTAGTTTAAAGCAAATAGACGAGTGGCAAATCAGGTACCAAGGTGGAAAAAGGATTGGAAATTTCTTACATGTAGATTCTCAGTCTGCCCTTTGAAGTTCTTTAGTTTAATGATTTAATCACAGATTATGCTCTGAAATATATGGATATAGACATTATGCATATTACCACTTTAACTTGTCTGTATGCCTCATTTAGAGTGGCTGACACTAGAGGCAGCTTCTTTATTGTGCCACTGGTGAAATCCAATGCTTGCTAGAGCCTGGCTCCACTTTTTCTGACTGGTTTTCAGTATTCTCTGTTTCACAGGATGGGGGGAAGCTCTCTGGAAAGATGCCAGGGTCTTGGCCTTGATTGCACTAATTGAGAAATGAGGCAATTCCAAACCTCTACAGGCAGAACTAAGTTTGTACCACTGATGCCCTGTAATACTGGAATTGGCATGGCAGGGGCTGGGCAGAAAGAGAGAATCCTATTTCTATACAAGCTCATCCTTACTTACTGCCATCTCTTCAGAGTCAAGGCAAGGTTAAGCCAAACACTAAGAGAATTAAGAGGTTTGCAGTTTTTATCCTACATTAACCATTTGGCCTCACTCTTCCAAGCACCCAATTAGGCTTTTATCAGCTAAACCTTCTTCCAAGATCCCTGTGAACCACAGAGGAACTACAGATTTTGGGGAGTTTATTTTTGTTCTGCTTACCTGTGTTGTGCCTTCCCAGATTATGAGGGCTATAGGCAGGGGCCAAATGAAGGGGAGAGACAATAAACCAAACTGCCCACTGGCATTTGCACTGTTGAGACCCACTGTGAGGTTAAAAAGAAAAAAAGAAAGAAAAAAAAAAGAAAAAAAAAAGAGAAGACTGTACAAGAATCGTGATATGAAAAGGGACATGACTGTATGTGCAGACAGAATAGATTACATTTAAAACATTTGTTATGGGAGGAACAGTTTCAGTTTGATGGGGGAAAGATAGGGAAAATAAAATAAATTACTATGAAAAGAAGACAAGCCTGTTGATGAGAGAGATGAAGGAAAATAAATAGTTTCAGTCTCTTCATTCATATTTCTGAATTGCGAAGCCCATTGTCAAGCAAGACATAAATGCAATCCAAGCTATCCTCGCATTTCCTTTCCCATTAGTGTATAGTAAAGGAAGATTCATCTTTGCACAGAAGGAAATGCAACCCCTACACTTAAAAGGAAAAAGACTAAATGCACACACAGAATGACAGATAAATACGGAGACACACAGATACATATGGGCGTGCAGCCACAGACACACCACGCAGACAGACATGAAAAAGAAACAACACGATACCCATGTGCATGCAACAGACCCCTCCAGGCCCCGTGAATAAAAGCAGCAAGAAAATCTTTCTGTTACTAGTATTTTGCACTACTAGACTGGCTTCACTGTAAAGCAAACAAAAAGCTTCTCGTTGTCAGAGCTGCTCTCCCAGTGCCTGCCAGCCCGACATGGCAGCAAAGGCTGCCGCGGCTCTCACTCCTGGATCAGCCCTGAGCACAGGCATCCAGCTCGGCCGAGGTCTCTCTTCGCTGTCAGAACTTTTTAGGCGGTAGTAAAAAACTCAGCAAGTTTCATATGGTTAAAAAGCTGAAATCACTGCCTCTGACTAATCTTCATGTTCTATTTAAGTTCCCCTTCCCACTCCCCCCTTTCTGATTGCACACTGATTACATGCAGCATTGCAAGGCACAAAAGCGAACTGTATTTTAACTATGTGTACATGACTGTACCATCTCCCAACCAGACAAACGTGTACTTCCCTCGATGACAACAGAGAAAAAAAATCCTGAGTGTTGGGTGGCAAAAGCTGCAACCAGTTTCCCATAAGTCTATTTCTGGTGCAATGCAAGTGCATGAGCATGGGGCTGGATGTATATTTAACTCCACATGTTTTAATCCAAAGAGGTCAGGAAATAGGAGCATGAATACTCTTGTTGTGGCAGATGGGAATGTGTTGGATTGCCCACATTGTCAGGCAAGGGGCCCCGGGCCTGGAGGTAGTGCTGACATCATTGTCTCTCTCTGGGTTTTGCCTGGAGCTGCAGACAGAGAAAGCTGTGCAGGCAGTAACCCTTTCCTGCCTGAACTCCCAGCTAGCACGCTCT
>NW_009952694.1:5838301-5859348 GCF_000747805.2 Chaetura pelagica
TCTTCCACGATCTCTGTCACTGTTTCTGCAGTCCCAGCCAACCCAACCTTCAAAGAAAATTGCTTTGGGGCTGCTTAGGCTCTGATATTTCCCTTCCAAAAGAAATAAATTGTTTCGGCTCTTGGGGGAGAAGGTTAAACATAATGAGAGTGTGTCACCTCAGCAGTGGAAAAACACAAGCCCCAAAAGAAAGCCTTGGCATTTATCATTCAAATACACAGATAGGAGTGCACAAGGACACAAGCCTCCTGCTATAAACACTCAAACCTAAGTAAATTTAGGATCTATATAAAAACTTGACATTTAATTACCCTTCACTCAAGGCAATTGTATAAACCTGGGAAAAGGAACAGGCTCCAGCCGCTGCATCTTTAGTGCTTCCAGTGGTTTTTGGACCTCCAGGTAATGGCTGAGGTGCAACCGGCCCAGTTACTGCTCTGCTCCGCCCCACGGGCACCCCTGTTTCTGACCTCCTCGTGCTCTCCTTTTCCCACCCACACAACCTGTCCCCAGCACCTCAGCAGGTACCCACATTGTCACAAGAGTTAGAGCTCCCATGGGCCTTGGCAGGATGCAGGATGGAAATGCCAGGGGAGGATGCAAAATAAATCCTATAAATCCAAAAGGTCAGAGCACACATAAAAGTTACTGTGCTTCCACGCAGTGCTCCATGGCTTTCACAGGCTCTCTGACAGTTTATCTCCACCATCCCAACTGATGTAACAGCAGTTTGGAGAATTTGAACCAGTAACACCAGAACACATTCAGTAGCTCTTGGGAATCTTTAAAAGCCACTTTTCCTTGTGCATCAACCCTTTTCTTCACCATTCTTCTCTGTGGTGACATGGAAACAAGCCATGAAAAAAAGGATTTTGCAGGAAAACAATTTGATTCTGCATTTGCACTTTTCCACAGACAGCAATCCCCTAATGATTTGGCATCATTTTGTCTTGCTTATTCCTTTTTCTTCTAGCAACATAAGAAAGATCCTTAACAAAATATTTGCTCACTGTTCAAATAACAGAGAGGGACCAAATCCCATTGCCTCAGTAATGCCAGAGAATCCCACAAAGCACAATGACCTCTCCTTCACTCCCCCCTTTTCTGACCAGGGAATACAGCAGTCTCAATACAGGCTTGTCCATGCATGGACTGTGATTCCCAACCACTGCAAGATCTTTTATTAATGTAATTTCACCCTTATCCACGTTTCCTGACTTCTCTGGATTCCTATCAGACTTTTGATGTAAAAGTAACCAACACTGTTAACTCTTTGGAGCAGGAATTTTGTGTTTTTACCTATCTGTAGATTAACCTAGAGTAATACTGTGTTATAAAAGAAATAATAATTTGGTGTTGTGTGCTTGTGTGTGCATTGAACTGCAGAGGAGAGTGCAAGTAAGAAGACAACAGTGGTTTCAAACACAACATATTTAGGATTTTGGATCATGATTTGTGACACTGGGAAATGAGACACATCCTCAGATTCACCTACAGCTCCTCTGCAGTATAAATTAACCACTGCCTGAACACAGGGCTACATATTTATGCTTCACACACAAATCCTCCTCAGCTCCATGTGGGAAGAAGGGCAAAGGCAGAGCATATGCTGCTACCTGCTCTCCCGACAGCATTGCTGCTGGGACTGCGGCAACAAACACTGCTCAGACATAGTGCATTGCTTTGGCTCCTCCTGCTCTCCTGGCATCCATGTTAGCTCACAGGTAGGTCAGAAAGAGAGGCACAAAAATGCAAGTTGGGGGCCACTTTCTGCCATGGTTCTCCTAAGCTGCAGCAAATGCTTTCAGCTAGTCTTTAACTCTGTTCCTATCTGTTTAATTTATTGTAGAGTGACATTTATACAACTGTATCCAATGAATTAATCCAATATGTTCTGTGTAACACCCAGTTTGGTAACATAAATGTACATGTCAGATGCTTGTATGGATATTTACACATAGACAATATTGTGCATTCATCATGGTTTTGGTTTGAATGTATAACAAAGACATGTACAGGCTCCCCAGGTGTCTTCTCCAGTGCATGAGACAGCTCCAAGGCCTCTCATGGTGACAGGGTCCATAAGCTAAGAGGGAGTTTAGCACTATACTAGGACCGGGGGTCTGTGTGCTGCTTAGCAACATTTGAGCATCTTGTGCCTGCACATCCTCTGGCTGAAGCACAGCATCATGGCCTCTCCCTACACCCTGTACCAAGCACAGCCCCGAAGATAACTATTGATTGTCCACATTCAGTGCCTCAGGTGATGGAATGGAAGACAGACCATTAGATGTTTGACAGACCATTAGATGTTTGGAGTGCCTCACAAAGTAATGCCATGCAGGAAACAACGATGTTGGCCTTGATAGGTCTCCATTAAGTGGCATTGGCAAATCCTTGTAAACCTTAGGGATCCACTGTCAGCTACAAAAAAAAAAAAAAAAAAAAAAAAGCTCTCTGGTGACAGTGAACTCAAAAGTCTTCCTCTCTAAGGCCCGGTCTTATTAACAAAAGGTAATCTGACAAATATCACCCCACAAATCTTGAATGTAGACTCCAGCCCAGGCCAGCCCGATTCAGTTGCCTTCCTTTATCTGCTGCCACTGGAGCAGTTAAACCTGTTCCCCAGAATTCGGGGCAGAGGGCAGATCAGCCACAGAGGGCTGGTGAGTGAGTCAGCAGTCACGGAAACCCGACATGTGACACGTTGGGTGTCTGCCCCGCTCTGGGGTACAAGAAGAAACCCACCACTCCCCGCGGCGTGGGTGTGCATAAACCGGGAGCTTGTGTGAGCGTTTCCGTAATTCGCCTTAATTTACACGGTGCGGGTTTATTTGTGTGTGAATCTACACATGTAAAAGCAAAGAGCAGTTTCTGCGGGATTAATCTGGGATACTTTTTTTTGCTAGGAAAGGGTTAACTGGAGTGCCCTTGCTGAGCTCTGCGTCTCCTTGCATTCCAGGGTAAATGGTGTTTTTCAGAACCCGGTTACCTATGGCAACAGCGGGGAGGAATATTGCAGGCGAATCTTCTGAATCACAGGATTTACAGCCCATATGTTTATTCTGCAGTGAAATACTTCCAGCCCTGCTTCTGATGTGATCTGGGAACCGCGAGAGGGCTTTGCAGAGCCATTTAAAAGGCAATGTGAGCTGGAAGCGAGGCATTTTTAATCAAAGGCCAGGTTCAAAAAAGAAAAACACAGCAGAATCAGAGGAGCCTCCAGAATGAGCTCTACGGTCCCGAAGCATTCCTGGAGTCTACACGCTGCCGCCATTAATATCTCCACACCATTTCGTGGCTGCATAATAAATAACTCCCTGAATTTCTACTCTCAGACTTGGCTCTTGTACAGCCACCCCGGGCAACTCAGCAACACGAGGTGGTTCTGAAGCTGACACTGCCATAGTACTGTCCCCTTGGCTAGAACGGGCTCTTTGGAGTCTAAAGGCACCTTGCTCCCTCTTGAGCAATACCTGGACTGGGTACTGTCCTGTGGGCAGCATGTGTAAAGTAAAGCATCTGCTTGCTGATGTGTGCATGTGTTACTGACAGACAGATCACTGTATGGATGCTTTTCATTATGGTTCTATAAAAATTTGAATAGGATTTTAAAAAATTATCTCTACTGGAGAGAGTGCTTTAAGCCCGTGACGTATCAGGCATATTTATGCCATCATTTGAAAAACAAGAGAACAAATACATGCTTTTACATAAAATTTTGAAATGCCAATGGCTTCGCTGAACTAACTGTATATCATTGCTTCTGAGAAAATAAGCAGTTCCAGGCCTGGCTAAGCTGTGGTGGGGAGATCATCTGGGAATTCAGGAAGCTAACGGCACAAGCCAAGGAGCTGTGGTTGAATGCTTGAGCAAAGATTCATTTCACCTAAGGCTAACCCTCTAAGTCAGGAATCTGGTCTCAGCTCCCTCTGTAGTCAGCAGAAATAAATTAAAATTGTTCAAAGACAACTCATCACACCTACAAGAAAAACCTGTGCAGCTGAGCATGCTTGCAGGTGCATCTCTCAGTACTGGAGACAGTAATGTGATCCCAGAACAGGCTGAGGGCAGGTCACTGTAAACAAAACTAGACAGACACATCAGAGCCAATTCCTCTCCAATTTATACTCTTCTCTTTGGAGCTTGAATGTTCCCATATGTTGCTACTTCTTTGGTAAGAAATTTGCAGTGTATGCTACATATTAATCTAGCTAGCTCAAAGCTTGAGAGGAAAACACTATTCTAGTGAAATGAGAGGCTGGATATTTTGCAGGAGTCTGCTACTCATTTTTGAAAGTGCAGAGGCAGGTCATTGCAAACTGTACTTGCTGTAACCTAGTAGGAATTTGCCTCGCTGATAAATATTAAACAGTCACTAAGGGCTGATCTACGATGCCTTGTATGGACACCCTTTCAATGGGTTCAAAGCAGTACACACCATTTTTGCTGCCGCCATTAATATCTCCACACCATTTCGTGGCTGCATAATAAATAACTCCCTGAATTTCTACTCTCAGACTTGGCTCTTGTACAGCCACCCCGGGCAACTCAGCAACACGAGGTGGTTCTGAAGCTGACACTGCCATAGTACTGTCCCCTTGGCTAGAACGGGCTCTTTGGAGTCTAAAGGCACCTTGCTCCCTCTTGAGCAATACCTGGACTGGGTACTGTCCTGTGGGCAGCATGTGTAAAGTAAAGCATCTGCTTGCTGATGTTTGCATGTGTTACTGACAGACAGATCACTGTATGGATGCTTTTCATTATGGTTCTATAAAAATTTGAATAGGATTTTAAAAAATTATCTCTACTGGAGAGAGTGCTTTAAGCCCGTGACGTATCAGGCATATTTATGCCATCATTTGAAAAACAAGAGAACAAATACATGCTTTTACATAAAATTTTGAAATGCCAATGGCTTCGCTGAACTAACTGTATATCATTGCTTCTGAGAAAATAAGCAGTTCCAGGCCTGGCTAAGCTGTGGTGGGGAGATCATCTGGGAATTCAGGAAGCTAACGGCACAAGCCAAGGAGCTGTGGTTGAATGCTTGAGCAAAGATTCATTTCACCTAAGGCTAACCCTCTAAGTCAGGAATCTGGTCTCAGCTCCCTCTGTAGTCAGCAGAAATAAATTAAAATTGTTCAAAGACAACTCATCACACCTACAAGAAAAACCTGTGCAGCTGAGCATGCTTGCAGGTGCATCTCGCAGTACTGGAGACAGTAATGTGATCCCAGAACAGGCTGAGGGCAGGTCACTGTAAACAAAACTAGACAGACACATCAGAGCCAATTCCTCTCCAATTTATACTCTTCTCTTTGGAGCTTGAATGTTCCCATATGTTGCTACTTCTTTGGTAAGAAATTTGCAGTGTATGCTACATATTAATCTAGCTAGCTCAAAGCTTGAGAGGAAAACACTATTCTAGTGAAATGAGAGGCTGGATATTTTGCAGGAGTCTGCTACTCATTTTTGAAAGTGCAGAGGCAGGTCATTGCAAACTGTACTTGCTGTAACCTAGTAGGAATTTGCCTCGCTGATAAATATTAAACAGTCACTAAGGGCTGATCTACGATGCCTTGTATGGACACCCTTTCAATGGGTTCAAAGCAGTACACACCATTTTTCAGGGCTGCAGTTCCAAATACTCATTTGTTTTGTTTTGTTTTTCAGAAAGGGAAAAAGGAAAGGAACAGGAAAAATAAAATACAAAACAGCTGAATCACAGGCTTCTGTGTGAGCCCTCAGAATTCAGAAATGGGCACATCTGTTTAGCTCAGATTTTTGTTCCATTTGGCTAAAAAAGAAAATATGTCTTTCTTTTTACTATTTTTCTTTCCCTCAATTTAGAAAAGAAAACAGATTCTGAGTTTATTAATCCAGTGAAATTTATTTGGGAAATTGCTTTGAAGCTGTGGACTAAGATAAACAGTAATTCATAAGATATGTAGCAAAAGATCATGCAAATCACAGAAAAGGAGAAAAAGGAGGAGAGTGGGAGGAAGAATTCATCTCTTAGACAGAAAATGAATGGGTCTTTAAAACAAGAGAACTGACAGAGCTTCTGCCTGCTGTGTTGCTTTTTTAAGGCACCCATCTATTGTATACAAGCATCAAAGACAAAATTAAAACTTGAATTCTGTTTGTCTGTTCAACATTCCCAGGTTCAGCTTGTTTGTTTGTTTGTTCTGGGGGTTGTATTCAAGCTGTTACAGTAGGGAGATCTGAGAAGCAGTGAGGTTCACATTACGCAGTGAAATCACTCAGACTTCAGATTAGTTTGGTCAGATGAAGAAAAAGGGTCTTTCTTTTTCCTTAAAAATCAGTCCCGGAATTTGCCTCGCTGCTGGCTGAGGTTGTAAGCTTTTAGGAAAAGAATCAGAGATTCTGCTAGTAGGAGGAACTTTGCATGGCTGAAGGATGGAGAGTAAACGCGATCTTTCCTGCAAATGTGTGTGTGCACACGAGTGCTAGTTTCTCATTCTCCACCATTTCCTGAAAACAGGGCTTGGGGAAAAAGCACACAGACACATAACATTTTTCCATTAGCAGAGCAAGCGGAGGAAGGTAATGGGCTGGGGGGAGGGGGTGGTAATCAGAGATCTGCTTAGTCTTCATAGAGAGAAAAATGCCTGGGCGCCTGCTTTGCCATAAATTGCATCTGGTGGTCGGAGGTACGGCAAGTTATTAAAGCGACTGCATTAAAGTCATAATTCAGCAGGTCAGCAGCATGCTCTGCAGCCCCTCCTCCATCATCCCTCCCAGCCCCATTTTCTGAAAGGACCACGCACCGGTGGCCTGAATCAGCTCCTGCAGCTGCACCCGGTGGCTTTTTTTTCCCTGGGAGGGGAGGGAGAGGAAGAGTAAGCAAGCTCACGCTACTGAGGTAATTTGCTTCGCAGAGTCACGGGGAGATGGTGCTGCCCACCCAGGCCTGGCGATACAGGAGAAAACCCGCTTCCCAAATTTAGGTTTCCCCAGACAGCAGCGGGGTGACTCCCTGGCTCCAGGCCCCCGTGTGCTCTGTAAATCCTTCTCCCGGCTTCCCCAGCGGGCTGGGAGAGGCGGGGGGTGTGGGGAGCGAGATGTCATCGTGCCTCAGGGAGGGGGTTGAAGGCAGAGGAATATAAGCGGCTTGTGCCCGATCTGACGGAGAGATGGGAATTGAAACTATGCCACAAACCCCAAGATGGACGCCGGAGCTGCACACTGCCAGCTAAGCAGAGAGCTCTCACCACCGAGTTCAGAAGCTGGCTTGGAGGAGGCAACATTTGTCTCCCATTTTTGTGTTAAGACGGTTGAGCTGCTCTCTGCCTCACTGCTACGATTAAAGCTCCGTTCAGATATGAGCTTCCATTTTGTTTTCCTTTATAAAAAAACAGGCACACACAACATTACTGCTAAAACGTTCAGGAGTCCGCAACAGCTTTTCTGACAAGCAGCTTGCATATATGTGTTGCAAAAAAAGACTTGTAGGGGAAAAACACCCACAAACCTCAAAACCAAAGGGAAAGCAGATTTTCACCTCAGCAACCCAGAATCCTCTAAAAGCAGGGATTTATGACTAATAATAATAAAAAAAATAATAATAATTTTTTTAAAAAAAAGGTAAATCAACTTGCAAAGATCCTCCTAAACACCCTCAATGTGGAAGGTCACTGTGATTGGGGTTTGGTCACTTTTTGTAGATGTGACCCATTTCTCCTCTTTCCAAGGGGACAGAAGTGCCCTGGAATCACCCTTGCACCCTTGGAAAGCACTCCGGGGCTCTGTTTTTACTGGCCTGGCTGTGGGGAGCACAACAGGCCACAGGGCGCCTTCCTTTCTTTGGATGCTAAGTATTTTCGTAATGAATCCAAGAAGCAACACTGAAGCTGAAACTGCTGAGATGACAAGTAGGTGCATGAGGTCACCCAGTGCTGCCAGCTCAAGAAAAATGCCAGGTTTTCAATGCATGTCTGTAGATTTGGGCCTAGAAAACAGTATGCAAGAGTGAAAAAGCACTCACAGCAGTATTCCCTAAGCAGTAAAGATTCTTTGCTTAAATAAGACTTGCAAATGTGTATTTTTTTTCCTGCAGATTACATATGTTAGAGACACACTGTTTTTTCCTTCTGTTTTTCACTAGCAGCATAAATACACCTCCCAGAGACTTCAGCTGAACACAGGGGGATGGGTTTCTTCTGCTACCCAGACTCCACAAAATTGTCACACAGCTCCCTTGATTCACAGCCACACTTAACTCACAACCATGGAATACAAGTAGAACACACCACCACCAGCTTCTGGGTCAGAGGTTTTTTTCCCATTGAGATTTTATTATAGGCTTGAGATCCTCAGAGAATGAAATCTGCTGCTTGTCTACAGAATAGATAATAGCAGGGCAAGCTTCCCACATCACTGCCTCCTGCCAATGCAGCTCAGCCCTGACCTGGCTACCATTCATAACTGGACAGAGTAGAGTTCATTCTCTGCATCCCATTCATAGCCACTGGCCTTTGCAAACAAGGAGGAATTTAGAATCCAATTTGGTTATTTTTTTCAGGAAAGAAACCAGCCACCAAACTAAGCAGGATCTGAGCTGGGAGCCACTGAAATAATTTCAATTAGATTTATTGTATACAATGTAGATGGCAACAACTTTTAAGCACTAGTGACCCAAGGAAAGAAAAGAATGAATAACACAAAATTTAAATGCAAGCTGTGTCCTACCCACATAGAGCTACTCCAAGCTTTGTGTGTGTGGCATTTTGTGGAGCTGCTTTGGGAAGGAAACACGCTTGTCTCTGCAGCAACACTCCAGCATTTACTAGAGCAGTAGATTTTTGTAGCTGTGGTGACCTAGACACAGAAGAAAAGTAAGCGTGTGGTGGGAGACCCTGTGTGGCTGAAAGCTCATCTGTATTTTGCAAGACTAAAAAGTTGAAAAAAGGTATTGCCTCTGCCTACAAACCTCGCCCCTGTATAGTTAACCCCTCATTTGTGTTTGTGCTTCCGAGAATGCAGCAGTTCAGACAAACGCGAGGCATTACAGCTGCAACTGCTCTCTTTATTATTCCGGATACCACAACAATGAGACAGACATTCCTATGTGAGGTCTACGATTTTCCCCAAAATGAGAGAATATTACCAAGCTCACATCACAACGTGACCATAGCAGTCCGCCGTGTTCCCGATGTTATTTCCAGCAACAAGGGGGCAGCAGGGCGCCTCAAGCAGAGCTCGGAACCCAGCAAGAGCAGGCGGGCTGCAGTGCCTTCTTTTCAGCTTCCTTCGAGCAGTGATGGAGGAGAGCCCACTCCATGAGGAGTGTGGTACAGCTAAAGTCCAGGGGAAATACATGAGGTCTTACCGTGTTTCTCAAGCAGACATGCCTGCTAGGTCTCTTCAGTATATCTCATACTAGTTTCTAAAAGTCTGGCAGTACACATCATCTTCCTTCATCTAGCATTTATGCTGTTTTGCCAGACTCATAAGGGACAAGCTAGGCTCCTCAGGATTTAGATCGTCAAGAAGTCAGTTTCTGATCTTTCATATACAGAAATTTACTTTGCCAATGTTCTGGGTCTCACAATTCAAGTAGGTTTTGGGGTAGAAACCACTACCAGACTTCCAGATGTACTTGCACCAGTGGGACAGAAGAATCAGAAATGTATTTGCATTTTCTATAGGATTCAGCACAGGGAGTATCCCTAGCAAATTTTCACCCCTCTGGCTGCAGAGGTGCTGGCTGTCCACTTTCCTTGCAGCCAGATGTATAGAAACGCACCTATGGCTGTCTCTCCACATCCTCCCCTGAAATGCCACACAGAGAAACTCTCTGTGAAATATCCCTGGCATTTTGGAAGCATTTAGTGTGTACAGCTGCAAAAATATATTTGCAGAGGCACTATATACATGCTTGGAAAATGCACAAATGACAGACAGCATGTTTATTCTTACTGTTCAGACAAAAAAATGTAGAGTAATATTCAAGAAGAAATCTGAGGGCAGCTTCACTGAGCCATCTACAGTTTAGCCAGATCTAGAGCTGCTGTCCTTCCCTGCCACAGAGCTTCTCAGTAAATCACAGCAGCTGTCCCTCCAGTGCCAGCAGCAGCCGGGAACACAAGGAACCATTTTTTCTCTCTTTCCAGCACGGAAGAAACACAAGAAAGTCACAGAGCTCCACTGAGTCAGGGCTCTGCGGCATAGTAAATTTCTGAGGCTGCCTGGTATTCTAGGCACATCCATACAGCAATAAACTCCTCAACATCATATCCCATCCAGAGCAGGTTCTGGAGCAGCTAAAAATACGGCCCATGCTTCTCAAAAGCTTGCACACAGCAAACTGCTGTCTGTGACCTCCACACCTTCCTCTCCCAGGCAGGTGGTGATCAGCCAATTCTTCACAGCAAGGACAAGAGAGATATGTGGTGATGGGCATTATACACACGTTTAGGAATAAACCTGGGCTTCTGCCGGGAAGGAGAAATTCTCCTTGCCTGGCACATGAGAAAAGATAAGTGAGAACTGCATTGACTCAGTGTTTGAGGGGTGATGATTTCTCATTTTGCTTTGCGTAGTGAAACACCCCAAAGATTCTGGCATTCGCAAGCACTATAAATCTTGAGGACACCACAGCTGTGACTGGATTATTTATAGTTCTGCCTTTACATTACCAGCTCCAAAACATCACACAAAGAGGAAGGTAATGAAATCTCCACCTCTCCAGCCATCACTCTCTAATCTGAAACGGCATTTCCAGGAGACATTTTCACTCAACCAGGGAGTCTAGGAACAAACACGTTCGCACCCTCCCACTCACTGTCAGACAGCCCCACAACTGGCACACACGTACACAATCACACACACATTCATTCTCTACATTTCTCACTGAGAGATACAAAAAGTCTCATGCATTTGCAGTTTATCACATGCAAACATACGCATTTCTTCCTTTTCAGTCACGCAAATACACAATCACAAACGCATTCTGGGTTAAATTCTATTTTCACTTATGCTATGCAAATTTAAAAGCTGAATACTTCCATTAAGATAACAGATTTACAACTGTAACTGAGATCAGAATATGGTGCTGACTCTCTCATACATAAATTTCCATACTTGCTCCTGAATTTGTCTTTTTCCTCAGCCTCCTCTCCATCCATTAATCATTCAACATGTAAATCAGCCATCCACTTGCTTCTTTTTGCTTTGTCAATGAAAATTGTTCAGCATTAATTACAAAACTCATTCTCTACTGAGGTTTTCTTGGCTTTTTTCATTAGTGGGTGGAAGTGTCAATTTACAGTCATCTTGTTCTGTCTTCAAAAATACCCTGTATATCAGCTATACTGCAGAACACATTTGCTGTGTGAGAGTGCCTGTGAATGTGTGTGTGAGCTTGTGAATATGTGAGCTTGTGAATGTATATGCAAGATTGAGAATGCATGTACATACATGTGAATATGTAAATAGATATGGAGATTGTGTTTGAATTCAAAAGGCTAAATGTTTCTCAGGCTTTATTTTACAGTTTGAATGTGAACTACTTTATGAATCTAAAGATTTTCATCCTAGCAATACAGATTATTTCAGGTTACAAAGCAAAGAGTTTTTGGCAACAGCAAATGTCTTCTAAATTGAATATCTTTGGTGACAATAACATACAGTTCTAATTTTACATAGTGGTAAAACCTCTCCAGATTTTCTTTCATATTTTATAGTCAAAAGGATTGGACATTCGTGGTCCAGCACCCTGTGAAATTCTGTAGTACAAAACCAATGTGAGTACTGCAGTGCACATGGTGAGATAATAAATCAGTATGCTGTAGCCAACAGCACAACACAAGGCAATAAAACACAAAGGCTAGAGGATTTGGTTTTAATGGGAAAGACTTTAGTGTATGGACTGAATACAGTAAGGCACAGGCTCACTAAACTTGTCTTTGCAGGTATGGTTTTCGCAATTGTGAATGTTTTACTCCATTACTACAAAGCAAAAAACTACACCACCAAGTAAACGCTTTCCAATCTTTTCATTAGACTGGGATGCTGCAACCTATAGTTAACCCAAGGGGAGGGATGTACTCAAGAAACAATTCTCTCCTTGACAATAATTTCTCTTACCAGTTGTATAGAAACATTAGACTGCTATAGCTGTCAACCAGGGTTTACAAAAAGTGGGGGAAAAGCAACCAGGAAAAAGCTGTATTTCTCTGCAAAAATGTATTATGAACCAACCTAGGATCTGAGTCAAGAAACTGAAGTAATCTCCAAGGCAACGACAAAAAGATGAGCAATGCAAATGCTTTTCCTCTTCTGTGATTCTGGTACGAGTTTTTCTTGTCCTAGTACCCTTACAGTGTCATCCCCTTCATGGGGACCTTGCTTTGTGGAAATCAATGGTTCAGGTAACCAGGTATGTGATGTGCTGACTCTCTCCCCTTCCCCCAGATATTAACTATGTCTGGGCTGGTGGCTGCTGAAATATGGTGTCTGTTCTGTATGCTCTGCAGTGCTGAGATGGACTTGCAGTTTCAGTTCAATTTCACAGAACAGCTGTCCACCACAAAACTCTGCATTGCAACAGGCAGTAATTGCCTCAGTTGCAGAAAACACCCGAAGTAAAAGGCTCAGAAAAGATATCAAGAGTGGAATCAATCCTGAACACTAAACTGGGAAGGAACAGGAAGTTGTTGAGAGCAGGAAGTTAGTATTATTCAAGCTATATACATTCCGTGAAAAACAAGAAACCTTCAGTCTCCAAGATTATCAGCCAGTGCTTTTCACTCCTACTGAAAAGCTGAAAAATAGAAACTGTCTTTTTACTCTATGATGGAATGAAAACAAGTAGAAGTAACAGTATTTAGTCAAATAACAGAGCATCTCTCCAGTCTAACAGAAGTTGTGCTTTAGCTAAACACCCAGAGAGCTGGGAATACAGCCCAGGGCTTGGGTTTATTTATTTTGCACAGAGCTCTGCATGTGCTGCTGTGATGAGGTTAGCACAGAAACAAAGAAGCAAGACACTCTGTTAGTGAAACAGTGCTCTCTCTCCCACTGACAGAACAGGAGGAAAAAAGGTGAGTTTGATTCTCATTTACCTCAAAACTGTTTTTTTAAAGGACCTCAAAGTCAGGCCTGCAATAGGGAGCGCTTCTCTGGGGTAGGTAACCTGGGAAAGCACTATAAATGTAGTTGGAGCCTATACAGGCAAGTCATGCTTCTGTGGTACCAGGGAGCAGGCTCACCAGGTGAAGAGACCTAAAGGAGCCGTGGCCTCAGCACTCCCATGGCTCCCCAGGCAGAGCACAGGCTTCCAGTCACACCATGAAGAAGTGCTTTGCACCCCTCCTTACTTTTCCTTACCCACCTGCCACTCTATTTTCCTATGGAAAGCAAAATTTTCTCCAGCTTGTCTCTTTCTCAAGTAAAATAGCAAATTCAAAGAAAAACACGGGTTTGCCATTACAAACATATCAACACTAGAAATTCCTACTAGCAAAGCTATGCTGGTCAGAAATAATCTGATATCATACTCATGTCAGCAGGGCTATGAGAAACCTCCCTGTAGATGGACAGAAAGGTATTTTGTGCCAAATTCTTATTTAAACCCTATTTACACCCATAATTCTTTACAATTCTTGTCAGCATGAAGGTACCTATTCCTTGGAAGGAGCATATGCCATACCTGTTTTGACCCTGCTTGCACTTCATACTAGTGTGAATTAGAATTTGGAACTGTGAGTCCATATGTGCCTTCAAATTGCTTCTAATTTTTCTACACACTTCTTTTAGCAGCATTTGTCATCCTTGTGTATGCAAATAAAGCTTGCAGAAGAGTTCTGAGTAATAGGGAGAAAACAGCCTACCAGTGTTTATTAGACTGCAGCTGATGCCGCAGTAAAAAATGCTACTGGTAATTTTAGTTTCCATCCTCAGGGACACTTCCTGCCCTTCCACATCGTTATGAAAACTGCTGGTGACAACACTTCCTATCCCAGTACTGGGAGCTCCTCACAGAGACGCATAACAAAACAGGCTCTTGAGCCTGACTTTTTCTGCTGATCTCCCAGGTCCAGATCTTCCTCCTCTTCCAGATCAGAGGTGAAACACATGATGTGGCAGAACAATTTAAGCATTTCTATCCCTTACCCATAGTCTCCTTCTCCTAAGGTCACATAACTTCATTCACAAGAACTGTCAGTCCAATACCTTTTATAGCTATGAAATTACCTGAAAGAATTTTTAATGCACTTAGATTCTACTATTGTATTTTTACACTTTTCATCTTAGGTTTCATTGTCTGTTAAAGCATCTTAGACTTTGAAAGTCAAACTTCCTTCTGAATGATTCTGTCTTTTTCCACTTGGTAAGTGTAATGTTTTTCTGTGATTTTCTTATGGCATTTAAAGAAACAGAAGCTAGTTACTTATCTCTCTGGGCATTCACATAATTGCTCACCTCTCAAGAAAAACACAGAGCACCAGGGTTACTGCCCCTGAAAAATCATCCAAAGAAACCCACCTATTGCATCTGACCACCAAAACTGGTGACAAATTTTGGTTTTTCCTTAAATGAAAAGTCTGATTCAGATACATAGATTTGAGTTCTCAGCCATTCTACAAATTAGGCACATACTAAATTTGAATGAAATCATTTGCACATGTGCAACATACATTTATGCATGCAAATCAGGCAATTAGATACAAAATTACTTGATTTGCATACATAATCATAGAATCATAGAACTATTCAGGTTGGAAAAGACCCTTGGGATCCCTGAGTCCAACCATCACCCCTACTCTACAAAATTCTCCCCTAAACCATATCCACCATCACCACATCCAAACGACCCTTAAACTCAACCGCCTCCCTGGGCAGCCTATTCCAGTGTCTAACCATTCTTTCTGTGATTTTTTTTTTTCCTAATGTCCAGTCTAAACCTCCCCTGTTGCAGCTTGAAGCCATTCCCTCTTGTTCTTTCGCTAATTACCTGTGAGAAGAGACCAGCACCAACCTCTCTCCAATGACCTTTCAGGTAGTTGTAGAGACTGAGGAGGTCTCCCCTCAGCCTCCTCTTTCTCAAACTAAACATTCCCAGCTCCTTCAAGCATTCTTCATAAGATTTATTCTCTAGGCCCTTCACTAGCTTCGTTGCCTTCCTCTGTAGTTGCTCCAGCACCTCAATATCTCTCTTGAATTGAGGTGCCCAAAACTGGACACAATACTCCAGGTGTGGCCTCATTAGTGCTGAGTACAGGGGGACAATCACCTCTCCACTTCTGCTGGTCACACTATTTCTAAGACAGGCCAGGATGCCATTGGCTTTCTTGGCCACCTGCGTACACTGCTGGGTCATATTCAGCTGCTTGTCAGTTTGAACCCCCAGGTCCTTTTCTGCTAGACAGCTTTCCAGTCACACTTCCCCAGTCCTGTAGGGTTGCCTGGGGTTGTTGTGGCCCAAGTGCATGACCCGGCACTTGGCCTTGCTGAAGCCCAGACCATTAACATGATCCCAATGATCTAATCTATCCAAGTCTCTCTGCAGAGCCTCCAAGGATCAAAAACTCAATCATCTCATGATCACTGTACCCTAGATGGCCTTCAACCTTTACTTCCCCCACAAGATCTTCCCTGTTCATAAGAAGCAGATCCAGGAGGGCACCTTCCCTGGTCAGCTCACTTATCAGCTGTGTGAGGAAGTTATTCTCCACACATTCCAGGAACCTCTTGGAATATTCCCTCTCTCCTGTGTTGTATTCCCAGCAGATGTCTGGGAGGTTAAAGTCCCCCACAAGAACAACGGCAAGTGACTGGGAGATTTCTCCCAACTGCTTACAGAAAGCTTCATCCACCTCACTCACTGCTTTGGTTGGGAGGTCTATAGAAGACTCCCACAGCAATATCAGCTTTATTGGCCCTTAACCTAATCCAAACACTCTCAACCTCATCATGACTATGCTTGCTTTCCAAGCTCTCATAGCATTCTCTAACATACAGGGCCACTCTACCCCCCTCTCTCTTTCCCTTTCTATCCCTCCTGAAGAGCTTGTAGCCATAGATTGTGGCACTCCATTCGTGTGATGCATCCCACCACATTTCTGTGATAGCCACTATGTCATAGTTTTCCTGGTGTATCATGGCTTCAAGTTCCCCCTGTTTGTTGCTCACACTGCATGCATTGGTATAGATGGACTTCAGATGAGTTAATGATTCCAACACCTTTTTTTCACCATGGGCCCTATTTCCTACAAGACCCTTCTCAGGTGCTTCCATTATTTCTAAACATCTATCTTTTCTCTCAAATGAAAAGACAGAGTGAGAATCCTCCCTAGTCCACCATCCTTCAAGCCCTGGCATGTTTCTCTTGGGCTTATCCCTAACAGGCCCATTTATCTCCCCTTCCCCCTTCTTATCTAGTTTAAAGCCCTGTCAATGAGCCCTGCTAACTCCTGCCCCAAAAGCCTCTTGCCCTTCTGGGACAGGTGCATCCCACCAGCAGGCCAGGTGTCTTGTATAGCAGCCCACGATTGAAAAACCCAAAGCCAATGCTAGAACTGAGCATGTAATATGCAACAAAACATACTCTATTAATATTATTTTCTTCTGTTTTGAAATTAGCTGCAACTGGATTAGGAAATGCTCAAGATTTTAATCACTCAAAATTATTAATCTATTTGATGAACATTTCTATGTCTACTGATGTGCTGGCTAATTACATAAGTCAAATGATACCGATTTTGTACCATGTTTGCTAAATTACCATTAATTTTACAATAAAATGTGCAATTCAACCTTTTTCACATTTAGAATTTGACTTAAAATTTATTTGCACAAATAAATCTTGGGTGCATTAATATTAAAGCATCACACCACAGATGTCCCCCAAATTTGCTTTTTAATTTAAATATTAATTTAGGTTTTTTTGCTGTTTGTGCAATCAGCTGCTTTTCTATGCATACAAATATGGAGCTGCTGTAAAAGCAGCTGCATATGTAGAAAAATAAGACAGTGAAAACAGAGTCTGTGGAGTCTGGAGGATGTTTCCTACAGGACTGCAGTTTTAAGCAGACAGGTCACACTTCATAGATAATGAGACAAGCTTCCCTTGGCACAGCAACAGCAGAGGGACCTGCCTTACTGGAGGGTAAGTGCATATACCCTGGGAGAGCTCTGGTGACACCCTTGGCCCTGACCTCTCCTCTCCGGTAACTCTCTCTGCCTCCCACTGCCTCACTGCTCTGCACATATGCCAACACACTTCTTTTGGTTTGCTTCCCTTTGCTGTGCTCTGTCTTGCTTGGAAGGCAAACTCCTCAGGCACAGACCTGTGCTATCTGTCTATAAAGTCTTATGCATACTAAGGGGCTTTAGCTGTAGAATAAACAAACAACAACTGCACTTCTGCTGTGGTGCAGAAACATTTTTGCATGTCTCTAACTGTTCTCATGGGCTTATCTCCAAACCCCTTTAACTGGTTCATTATAATTTTTAAGATGGGGTCACTGATACTCTTTCAGATAAGGGCAGATCTTCCGCTCCTGTAATGGTGGTACAAAGTTCCACACAGCATTCAGCATTTCATTCCTCATGCATCCTCATGCATGTGTTTGCTTTCTGATCAAAGACACCCATTTTACAGAGGTCAGCTTTCAGTACCCAGTAGCAATCAGGTCTTCCCCCAAATATTATGGTCTGCTGGACCTTTATTTTAAAACTAGGCAAAATGCTGAGGAAAATGGTTTCCTCACAGCGTGTAAAACTGAATATGACATACATTTCACCTGCTACTATCTGGCTCATTCACCTATCATTGATGTGCCAGGTCTTACTGGCTTAATTATTTTTTTTTTAATGCTCTTTCAAACAGCATTTTCAAACTTTTCAATATCCACTCCTGTTCTTTTCTCCTTTAGTATTTAAATTGTAAGCATTTCTAAAAGACTATGTCTTTGTCTTTGAAAAACTGTATTTTGCATCTTTGGCTTATACAAGAAAATAATAAAGACCATCAAGATACTTGACAAGATCCATGTTTAACAACCTTGCCATTCATTATTTGTTGTCTCTCATTTCAGGAACTTCTCACTGTTTCTTATTCATGGATGCATTGGTAATGAGAGACTCTTCATCTCACAACCTACTGGTCAACTATCTTATTTATTTTATTTCCAGTGCCTTTGCTACTCTGCAGAGTTTTGCTGCTAATAGCTATGCAACCATGTGGCTATTACGTGTCTCTCCATCACAACTTCAGAGTATCTCCCAAGCATTTAAAACCAGAAAACTCTTGAGTTGCCTCCCTCTCTTTTTCATGTCTGCCTGCTGAAGGCAAGAGCTTGCCTAGTTTTTCTTTCTTGCCTTTGCCTCTGGCACTTGTTATTTCATTCTCTATTTCAGGCTAAGGGTCTCCAAATCTCCTTGACACACATCCCAAAAAAGGTACATTTCCACTTCTTGATCTTTCCTGACAGCAACCAACATCTTCCACATTCAGCAAATTCATTTCTATGAGGAAATAAATACAGTAGTAAGTCAGCACCACCTCTGTAAGCTCAAGAATTTGTAAAAGGCACTGGAAAGCCATGCAGGCCAAGAACATAAGTGTATGTGTAACTGGTACATATTTCAAGCTAAGTAAAAAACAACAGTTGTTCTTCTGTCCCAAGTAAGGTGTACTTCATTCTAATCCTAGCAACTATCATACTTCCAAATATACAATGATACTTAGAAAGGATTCAGAGCCTTTCATTGTTCATTTTTTTCCATGTATCAAGTTTAACCTCACAAATTCCTAAAGAGGAAAAAAGCATTTTCTAGGAGATGCTATGCTTGTACTGTATGCAACCCTGATGTATTTGCAAACAAATTGCTAAGTGTAACTTGCCTCTCCAAGGACCCATAGACCTGTAGCAAACCAGCTGTGTTAGGTTATCAGACCACCAAGGAAAGAACCAAAGGAATTACAGAAAGGACTTAGTAGTAGGAGCAAATTAAATGGGTGAATTTGTGTGGTTTGCCTTGCTGTGGCAAACAGTCCTCTCTAGATATGTGCTCAGAGACAAACTGCTGACTGAATGGACTTGGGACCCTAAGACGGAATAATCCTTGGGGAAAGTAAACCAGAAGCTTGTGCACCATGAAGCATGTTGGCAGGCAAACAGACTGCATCACTAAAAGAAAACTAGAATAACTATATAAAAGACAATGGCAAAACCAATAGGTAGATATGTCTCAATGGATTCTTCTTTTGTGAGGGGGAGAGACAGAAATGTTCTTTATCTGCTCCTGAAAAACCATCAGCAGGCCAAGCACTCCTCCTGCAGAGTCAACAAAAGCAACAGGAACTGCAGCTTGCACCTCAGCAGGAGAGATTGCTGCAATGTATGCTGACATAGGGCCTGTGGAGTGCTGCTGGACTGGTGGGAAGTAGTTTGAGCCAGCTTAGCTCTGTGCTGATGGAGCTAAAACATTACCCTCAAATGCCTATCTGCATCTCTGAATGCCTAGTGCTGCTGGTGTGGAGGGTTAAAATTGAGTAGCTACATAGCACCTCCCCAGTAACAGCAAGCGATGCAGCATAAAAAAGTGTTGAGCTATTTGGCTCTTGTTCTGATCAGGTTGAAACTGGCTCCAGAGGCAATACTGTCATTGCATCTGGGCTGCATTACACTCATGGGGAATGTGATCATTTGTAGGGACTAAACAGCCAGAGAACATCACTACCTGCATGTTCAGAGATGAGAATGTGGCCTTCAAAGGACATTTGCAGAGTCTGCTGCTAGAACTTAAATGATTGCCACTCCAGGCACTCTTCTGCCCAGGAAATAGGGAGGGAATAATTCATGTGGCAGACTACAGCATTCTGCTATAAAAGGCAAGGAAGACTTGTAGCTTGCCAAAAAGCTTTAGAAGAATTATTAGTCCTATGTCAGCTTATAGAAGGTTGTCCTGAGAGCAGGGAAACTCTACTAATATGCAGCTGGTATGCAAACTTATGCATTTGAAGGGATTGTTCGCTGGAGCCTATACAGGTATGTGCCAGCATATGTAGATATGTCATGTGTCATTTCATCCATGGGTGGAGGTCCCTGCTCAACACAGCAGCTTCCCAGCACGAGGCAGCCAGAGAAAGTCTCAAGTAATGAGTGAAGTGTAAAATGTTGAATTGACACCAAATGGTCTCAAATTGTGTGGGAATTCCACTGTTGCGCCAAAAGAAATATCAAGAGAAGTCTGGTGACTGTATTGCCAGGCTTACTTATGGAACAGCAGTGAAAAAGGCTTAAGAAATCTAGTAAAAAGATCTAGTAAAAAGATCTGCCTAGGCCCAGACATCTTTAAGCATCAAAGAAAGCTGGTGTATCAGTATGGAGACTTGACAACTCTGAAATGGAGCAACAGTTAGAAGTCTGTGTGGTAATGAGATAGGTCTCCACCAAACCGTGGAACTAGAATTAGAAAGACCTTGCAGGTAATTGTGTGTGCTTCTAAGGACTGATGTCTTAAGTGCTTGCAGCAAACAACTTGGTGACTCTCATAGAGCTGGGAAGAAATCGGATGACTCTAAAAAGAGTTCATCTGAGGAGGAAACTGCATGGAGCAGGTGACAACCTACAGTTCTCATAGACTTGGACTGAGATATGAACACAAAGGGCCTGCTCTGAGCAGAGAAATAACCATCATCTGGTCTTGTCCCTTGGTCCTAGGGTTTGAAGAACTTGTACTGGCTTTAAACATTCACCATCTTTTCTGGACTGCATGACAGACGTGATGGCTACACAAATGCTGGGCAAATGAGGAAGGATGCAGCTGTTTTTACAGACTCTGTGCTGAAAGGATATTTTTCCTTAAAATGTTAAAAAATAAATCCTTAATTTTATGTAACTATTTATTTGCAACAACAGGAAGGAAATGTGGGTGAATTTAACCTGATGTTGTTTTCAATAAAGGTGCTATTAACAACTGTTATTGTTATACAGTTCTATAGATGTTATGTGGTAATTAATTTCCATAGCAACATGATCATGTCATGTATTATGGAACATAACTCAGAG
>NW_009952694.1:5859360-5863709 GCF_000747805.2 Chaetura pelagica
AAAGAGGATGGGAAAAGCACGGAATGAAGTCTGCAGAGCAAAACCTGTCCTGATCATTACTTGAATCTTTAATGTTCTTATTAGTCTAATTTGTTTAAACAGTGTTTATTTGTAGATAATGTTGAGGATCCAGCCAGGCTGCACCTGCCTCACCAGGCATGCTCAAACACAGCCTGAGATTGCACATCTTCAAGGGAGAGCAGGGTGGGGTTCCTTCAAGTGACAGAACCTTCTGCAAGGAGGAAGTTTCAAGATGTGACTTGCAAAGTATGTACAACACACTGCTGTAAAAATCCAGCCATCAGAACAAGGAAGACTTAGGCAGAGACCTGCAGCTAATCATGCAAAAAGCTGAAAGAAGCTGGTCTTTGTTTGTATTAAAGCATGTGCAGTTCTCAAAAAACATTGTTGTGAGGAAATACAGGTACACAAGAGCATGAGGATTTCTGCATCATTTCCTGGTATTTTACTGTCACACAAGCCACTAGGCATCTTACCAAGGATGCTGACTTGCTATCTTTGCTGGCAGGTCTTTGATAGCACAAAGATACTAGATGGCACAAAGAGACTAGATGTCCAGGGATCAAACAATGGATACTATCCCTGATGGCTGCACCTCTTGCTGCCTCCCCTCCAGCAGAAATCATGCAATGAGCACAGCTAAATGAGTACAGTTAGATGAACAGAAGAGTTGACTGCAGCACTGGGTGGGGGGAGGAGGGGTTGGACACACATACAACAGAGGGAGAAAACCACTCAAAACCACAACAAATGTTTGCCAAAATACAGTATGTATACTTACAAAGGTACAGCTCTTGAAAGGCTGCATCCTTTTGATAAGATACATGGCATAATCTTTCACTGAAGGAGGTGGGAAAAAATGATGCACCAACTGGCCTTTCTTATCAACGCAGTCTGAGTTGTTCAGGGAGGAATTATCTTTACATGTAAGAGGGAGTCAAGCACATCAACAACACTGAGCAAGTAAAAAAAAGTACTCCAAAATTTACTGCTGCTGGAAGATGAGAGCTTTTTCATGTATTTTAATCCTAGATGTTTGTGCCTTCTCTTTTTCTTTTACATTAGTAAGTTATAGACACTGAGGACGAGAGTTCTAAGAGCAAATGTCTAGCATATCAAGCTAGATCAAATAAGCTTGCAACATACTCAAGTCAGTGGCCTGTATTTTCCAGTAGCAGACCAGCTATTCAGGCTTCCCACTCCCTCCCTATTTCTGCCCCTTGCTCCAACACAAATCAAACCTACAAAAGCATGTTGTCCTTAGCCCAACTGTCTGCGAGCCTGGACATGTTCAAATGAAAACCTGGGCTACACTATGATCTTGTCTCGTTACCACGATGTGTGCAGTGAAGAGTAAGATTGCCTAAGACAGGTCCAAAATACAGCAATTCAAAGCAACCCCCTCCTGTCTTTGATTTGTATGTGCTGTACTTTCCATGATAGCCAAAGGGGAGCTCCTACCTCTGACACACAGGTATGCACTCTCCTTCACCCCAGCCCTTGGTATGTTGCATCAGCAAGAACAGCAACAGCCTCCAGCCTTGGAGCTATCTATCTGAGCGAAGGACACAGACTAGAGGCAAACAGCCTGGCACTGAACATTGTTGTTCCCAAACACCTGTGTCACACAAGTGCTTTCAGGATCAGCTGTACACAGTCGTTATAATAACATGCCTTTATCCGAGAAGAAGGGAAAAGAGCAGTTGGGGCAGTAACCAAAGGCCACGGTCTCACTCACTCTGATAGGCGTTTGCTGTGTGACCTTGGCTAAAACACTTCAGATTATCCATCTGGAAAACGGATAAACTAACATAGTGACTTGAAGAGTAACTTTGCCCTTTTCTGATCACGGTCCTCAATTATGGTTTGCAACATCTCAGCCAGCTTTGAATAAAAAGCACTTACAGAAGGGCAAAATGCTGTTTTGGCTTCAATGAAGAGTTGGGGCTGCCCCTTCAACAGAAGTCCCTAGCCCCTCGCCAGTTTTCGGCTGCCCGGAGACAGAAACAGGCTGCTAAATCGGTGGTTTGCCCGAGGAGCGAGCAGAGGCTTGCAGCAGCATGGCTGCTTTCTCTGCACATTCCTCGGGTGACGCTGCTTATTACCCAGCATGCAGATAACCCTGAGTCAAGGCTTTGGTATGAGTGGCGCTGCCAGGAGCTGCGTGCTCAGAATAGAGGGTTACAGTTTAAATCGAGGTGAAGCGCCGTCCCAGCCAGCTACACCCTGCCTGCCTCCCCTCCCCGGCTGCAGCCTGCCACCCCTTCACCTATTTGCAGAAAAGGAGCTTTCCAGTCCCTCCCCTCCACCCAACCGCTCACCCAGGGATCATTCCCATTGAGAAGCTCTCAGCCTAATAGTAATCCCGACGAATTTAGCTGCTGCTAATAAATCCCACCCCTCTGCCCCTCCCAACCTGCCTCCATGCAAATCCATTTGTAGGTTACTTGAACAATAGCGGAGCTGTAATCAGCCCTCCCCTCTGGCAGCCTGCAGGGAGGGAGGGGAGGAGGATGATGACAGTGGGGAATTCTGCTCGGCTCCTTGAAGCTGCACAGGCATGTTTCATGTCCCCATTCCCAGCCCGGGCGCAGAGTCAGGCAGGCGGGCAGGCAGGCAGAGGATCACATGGCCGTCTAGGCTGGGCCCAGGCCAGCGGCAATGACATGCCGTGGTAGCCTGGTGCCCCCTCCCTGGCCCGGCCCAGCCTGGTTCGGTTCAGCCCGGTTCCGTTTGCCTCCTCCCAGTCCTCGCCTGAGCTGCCGTGCCGCAGCCGTGCCAAGCCACGCCGTGCTGCGATGGGGTTGCCAGGCTCAGCCTCCGCTGACAGAGCACTGAACAAAGCAAAGGGCCTTCGCGGTGGCCGAAAATAAAATCGAGCAAAAGCCCCCGTGAAGCAGGCTCGGGAGCAGGGGGAGCCGATCGCCCATTACTGCTGGGAGAGCCGTAACAGCCAGAGAGAAAGTGACAGCTCCCCATTATGGCTGTCTATGGGGACAAGAAAAATACAGTCTTCTCGCTTTTAAAGCTGATGGGTGTGAGAAGAGGGTGTTTTCCTGAAAATAAGTTGCTATTCTACAGCAGCTCACGTCTGTGAGATTTCTTTGCATAAAGCAGCAGCGAGTGCATGTGGCCGCGCAGGGCTGCTGGGGGAGGGCTGTGAGCGGATGCCAAATCAGCTGAAACCTAAGAAGCTTGACCTTCCTCACCTCCACCCCTGCTCCCACCGCCTCCAAATAACCTTACAAGGGCGCATCGGGAAGGCAAAGCACACAGGAGCGAGGGGAATGCGATCTCAGCCCAGCCGCGGGCAAGGCTGGATGGCTGTGTCAGTGAGGGGGGGAGGAAAAGGACACTTCAGGGTAGCTGCAGCCACAGTCAGCAACACACACTGATACCAGCAAGATTAATTTCATCGAGCCAAGCACAGTAGTCAGACTGTGCAATCTTGAACCTGCGTTAGCCTCAAGTAGTTCAGCCAGTTCAACCAGTCAGAGACTGTACTGGCTGGACGGACTGGTGACGAGCATCCTCCCCCTCCCATTCACATGTTTAACTGCTCCCTTCTGCTTTTCACTCTACAGTTCCCTGAATGGCTGAAAGAGAGTGGGTTTGCTGTCAGAAACTTGAAATGACACGTAATCTCCCGTGTTTTTTCTCACGAAGGTAGGCAAGCCTGTTCCCAGGAAGAAAAGCTGGGTTCCCGCAGAGCCTCCCAGTCAGGGCTGGCAGCATGGGGCTGGGCTGCCCTGTGGCGAACATGTGGAGAGGGAGATGTTTGGCTGGTTCGTTGGAGGAGCTCAGTAATAGCCTCCCTCAGTGCACACACACCTAATCCTTCATTTAAGACATACAACAGGGAAAAGACCTTGTCTGCAGTTCTTTTCACTTCACCCCATCAGCTGAGGCATTCCCATTCCCAGTTTGCATTACAGGTTTTAAGGCAAGGACTGAAGCAACAAAACTCATTACATGGTTTAAAGATACTTTGAAAATAAACCCAGCAGTGCCTGTTTCTATATGGGAGGGTAAACTAGGTCCTCTGTATCTTACAGGGGGTGGTTGTAAGGACAACCATGTAGGTACAGAGCTATGTTTTGGGTAAAAACTGCATGCTGTAATGGATTCTAATGGCTGAAAGCCAAGAGGGAAGCTGTTCTTGCTTCAAGAATAGCCTTACAAGAGTCAGCATTACAGTGACAGTTCAGTACTCTGCTGCAAATATAAAGGATGTCACTTTGGCAGAGAAACAGGCTGCTAATGCACAACTCAAACCATCCTACTATGAACGGAGAATGGCTGCATACCAAAAAAAAAAAAAAAAAAAA
>NW_009952694.1:5863738-5868713 GCF_000747805.2 Chaetura pelagica
CGGACTGGTGACGAGCATCCTCCCCCTCCCATTCACATGTTTAACTGCTCCCTTCTGCTTTTCACTCTACAGTTCCCTGAATGGCTGAAAGAGAGTGGGTTTGCTGTCAGAAACTTGAAATGACACGTAATCTCCCGTGTTTTTTCTCACGAAGGTAGGCAAGCCTGTTCCCAGGAAGAAAAGCTGGGTTCCCGCAGAGCCTCCCAGTCAGGGCTGGCAGCATGGGGCTGGGCTGCCCTGTGGCGAACATGTGGAGAGGGAGATGTTTGGCTGGTTCGTTGGAGGAGCTCAGTAATAGCCTCCCTCAGTGCACACACACCTAATCCTTCATTTAAGACATACAACAGGGAAAAGACCTTGTCTGCAGTTCTTTTCACTTCACCCCATCAGCTGAGGCATTCCCATTCCCAGTTTGCATTACAGGTTTTAAGGCAAGGACTGAAGCAACAAAACTCATTACATGGTTTAAAGATACTTTGAAAATAAACCCAGCAGTGCCTGTTTCTATATGGGAGGGTAAACTAGGTCCTCTGTATCTTACAGGGGGTGGTTGTAAGGACAACCATGTAGGTACAGAGCTATGTTTTGGGTAAAAACTGCATGCTGTAATGGATTCTAATGGCTGAAAGCCAAGAGGGAAGCTGTTCTTGCTTCAAGAATAGCCTTACAAGAGTCAGCATTACAGTGACAGTTCAGTACTCTGCTGCAAATATAAAGGATGTCACTTTGGCAGAGAAACAGGCTGCTAATGCACAACTCAAACCATCCTACTATGAACGGAGAATGGCTGCATACCAAAAAAAAAAAAAAAAGACCTAGGGAAGAGGGAGCTGCAAAGCTACTGCATAGTAAGCTGGGAACCTGAGAGCTCTGAGGAGACAAAGCCCTTTCCCTTGAGGGGAAGAAAAACTCAGCTCGCAAGACGCGTAAAGAAGCAGACAACCCTTTTTCCAGTGACTGCTGCAGCAGCTCTGCAAAGCTATGCTGGCAGCCAGCCTATTTTAAGAGACTGCAGCTTCAAAACAATGTTAGTCCTGACCAGTTTGGAGCTCAAATGTTAAAGGGGAGGTGGCAGAGGGGGGGAGAAAGCATGCCCAAATGCGCAACGTTGCTAAACAAATAAAAAAAGATAACAAGGTTTGTACTAAACACAGCACTGGTGAACTTGAGCTCCTGATGGAACTGTGTAGTATTTCCCTCAAACGGACATAGCATCTCTCCACTGCACAAACACTTCCATCTCCAGCTCACACAGAGCTGCCAATGCTTGAAAAACAAACAGCCAGTGACACACATGTTCTAACCCATTTCTTAGAAAATAGGCTACAAGGCTATTAAAAGAAATGTCGAGAATAATCTAACTGGAAAAAAAAACAACAAACAAAACAATTCTCCTTGGGAAAATAAACCATGTAAATACTTTGCCATTACAAGAAGGAATGAGAACACAACAAATGACCACCTGGACAAATAAATTCACTTACAGGATTTATTCAAGCAAACATTGGGCTTTACCTTAAATAACTGGCAAATATGGGGGAGGGGAGCATTACTGTGAAATACAGAAATCAGCTGAATCTCTGTACGTGAGACTCACTCAGCAGCTCTCTTCTCCTCAAAAAAAGGTTACAGCTTGTTTGTCAGCTGAGGACAGAAAGAGAAAAACCTATGGAGTGGGTTCAAAGAAATGCTGGATA
Organism: Chaetura pelagica; assembly: GCF_000747805.2. NCBI lineage: Eukaryota > Metazoa > Chordata > Aves > Apodiformes > Apodidae > Chaetura > Chaetura pelagica. The sequence continues at coordinate 5,865,436 of NW_009952694.1, forward strand.
ATATGCCCAGACGGGCTGCTTAATGAGCCACAGTAAAAGAAAAGGTCACATGGTTACAAAAAACCTCCATTCAACAAATGCCCTGTAGCTACAGTTAACTTTAATTAACTACAGTGTTACAATTAACTTCAACTGTATTTTCTACCTATGTCTGCTGCCCCTTACCTTTCCTTTACCTGCTACAAATCAAATTGGTGAATCTCATAAGTGGGTTTATGTTTCCAAAATTCCGCCTGACAAGAGCCTTGCAAGAATGCTCTGCAATTAAAGAAATCCACCAAGTGGGGCTCTTTCTAACTCCTAACTACTGATGACTGATTCCAAGATTACAGGAGTGGTTCTGTTTATATAAATCGGGGTATTCATGCTTCTGTGACATAATTAAATGTTGGATAGCCTGTAGTTTTTCTCTTTTAATGACAGTTGCGACTCAAACATTAATACTACTTCTCCACTCCTTAGGTTTAAACTCAGATTTCATCCATGTGTACAATCTTTTTCTGTCAGTCATGAGCTCACAAGGTTTAGTTCCCCTACCTCATGATTTAGAAATAAACTGCTATGAGGGAACTGTATGCTTATAAATAACTGAAAATAGGATTAGGAAAAATCTATACTCTAAAAAACATTTAGGTTGCATCCAACAATTAACTCAAAACATAGGTTGGATCTAGTAATGAACTCAAAACATTATTTTTCTGCACTATTCCTTCCAATTAGGTACATAAGGACAGTATGTTCTGAGATTTTTAAGCACAAATTTATAATTTGGCAGGAAAAAAATATATACACAGTCTGAAATCACAGATACAGTGATGCCAAAGACCAAATCTCAAAACCTAACCCACCCCCACACGAAATAGCCCAAGAATGCACCCACACAAGAGAGCAAAGAACTGTAGGCACACTAAGCTTATAGTCTCAAGGCTTCTACCATCCTTTCCACCAGGAATACAAAATGAACAGTGTCTTCTTAGGAGCAAGAAGACACCAAATGCCATCCAGACTTTTACAAAGCACCTCTTTATACAATTACGGTATCTGGGAGAGCAGGGATCCTTACAATTCAATAAAACTCAGAGCTTAAAACTTATGACAGTGTTGCATTTGGAACAGCATTCTGCTGGTCAAACTGCAAAGGATTTCTGCAGTGCTGCTGTTTTTCTTTCAGGTTTCCCATCTTCCCTCCATTTGCCTCACTGGAAAGGACAAAGTTCACGTTAGGTTTGTTTGCATTTTCTAGCTAGCATGAGGCCTGTGTATTTACTTTGCCTGTTGATCCCCTAGCAGGTATTGCACTGCTCCCCAAGCTCCAGAAAATGCCAGTGTCACATGAAATTGTTAATTATACAAAGAATTATAGATGATCACTGCCAAAAGGAAAGCATTTCCTTTCAGTGCTTTAAGGAAGATTCCTCACCTGAAAACACAACACAGCCCTGAACTGTTCACCAACTCCATTATGAAAAGTCATTGCCTAAATGGGGTAGCTCCCCACCAGCTGTAGCACCAACTATAGGAGCTGCTATTTCATGCTACCTTTTTTTATGCTATGCTCTACTACAATCCTACCTTACCAAGAGGCTACAGCTAATGTTGAGCTTCGATGACTGCTCTTAAAATCAACCAAAATTATGCTATTTTAAATTTTTTTCGTGAAAGAGGGCTTTGTTTCAAATCCTTATTAAATTGCACAGGCAATGGATGCATCCTGTATTGCTGTTTGCAGCTGGAGAGCTGGGGGAGGGCGGAGGGAGGAGGAAATGAGATGCAGAAACAGTGAATAGAAAATGCTTAGTCAGCAACCGTTACTGCAACATTAAAGGTGAAATGTAAATAGGCATAGTGCCAAGATCTAGATAAGTTTGATAACACCATCAACATCATCATCTTATTACATATATGTGAAAAAGTGAGTACAAGTGCCACAATTATCACAATGAACTTCAGGCTCTTGGTATAACGGAGATGGAGACTTTTTAAAAGGCAACGTGGCTGGCGCATGCTGCCTAAGCTCTGCGAAAAATAAAACTAGCTACTCCAGAAGTATTAATATCAATTGAATTTATTACAATTTACTAAGCTCCAAGGCACATTACAGTGTTCTGTTAACTACAGAAATGTATAAAGGACAAACAGAGCATGTTTTTCATGTACAGCATTTTGCTCTACTGTTCAAAAGCATCCGTGCATCAATAAAAGCAAAAACAAAAAACACATGAAGATTAAAAACGTTCAGATCAATAGAAACAAACTGAAACATTTTCCTTACAAACTTGCAACAAAAAAACACCCTCCCCCCAGAGCCACCCCACCGTTTTGCAAACAAAAAACAAAAACGAAAAAAATAAAGTGAAGGACTAACACTCAGGGCTTGTAAAACATAAGCTGTCACCATTTTTGTAGCAATTTTTTTAGGCATCAACACTGGCCTTGGCAAAAATTATTTTTTTTTGTCTTTTATGTTTTTCTTCTTCTTTTAGAGAAGTGCATACATTTACAAAAATACACACCAGCAGCAGGTAATCGCTAAGGGCTATTAACTTTGTACCTAGCCAACACACTGCCAAAGAAATGAGAACAGGTATTATGTAGTAACCAAACAATATTATATTCTGTTTAACAAAAACCAGCTCTATCCTTCAAATGAAGAAGAGTACATACCTTTGTTTCAAAATATAGAAACATACGACGAAAATAATGTCTATACATAAGACTAACTTTTGCAGTTTGTTATATTCACAATTCTACATCTTCAGGAGTCTGAAGGGATTGGATTTCCTACTCAAGGGTCTCTCTCCTTTTTCACTTTAACGTCCCCAGCTAAAATGGTCGCGATCTCGCCCTGCATAAATGCCCAAGGCACATTGGAACCGACTAGGGGGCATTTCTCTCCGCTGGGGCAGTAGACTTCGCCAGTCGCCCCTTGGGCCTTGATGCTCTCTCTGGAACAAGGGAAGCAGAACTTGTGGCTGGGCACAGAGGGGCACTGAACAAAGTGGGTGTCCTCCAAGCGTTCGTGGCAAATGGTGCAGCACAGGGGCCCGCTGTTGGCCATGGGGGAGTCCGGAATGTTTTGGGGGTGCACTTGGTCCATGGCGGGGTGTGCGCTGGGGGGAGGAGGGGCCACTTGCAGGTTCATGTCCCCGTTGCGGGAAGCCAGGCGGCGCTGGCCCGGCACCGAGGCCGGCGACACGGGGCTGCTGCTGTTCCTGCGGGTGGACGTGGTGGAGTGCACCGAACTGCCGTCCTTGGGTGAATGGGCATTGCCCAGGGTG
>NW_009952694.1:5875532-5931804 GCF_000747805.2 Chaetura pelagica
GAGGTTTGGTCGATACCGGTTCATTCTGTGAGGTTTTTGTATGGGTAGTATGTGGGGAGGAGTCATTGGAGGCTTAGGGTGGCGATTATAAGGCTATATACTGTGGTGTTGGTTCATAGGAATTTTGTAAAGCCGCGGATCGCACCGCTTTGCCTCCGTGACGACTGCGCGGCGTCCTACCGAGGCTGTCGGTGGGATCCCCCGGCGCGCCGGCTGCTGAGGCAAATGGGGGGGATCCCGCCTTAATATCCGATTTCGTGTTTCTCTTTCAGTGATCCCGGTGACAGAATGACACAGTTTCTGTAAGCCCGTGACTACATCAGAAGCTCTTCCACTTTTGATTTGTTTCAATCGGCCATCTTTGCCGAGTGTTGAAGGTAGGGCTGGGAAAGATAGTGCTGTGCCTTGCTCAGGGGTGTAGGAGAGGCCAGGCAGGTGAGTAATCGCTGTGATCTCATCTCGCTAATGCAAAGGGACATAGGATTTCCCCAGCGCTTTGTGGACACACGGCTCTTTTTTTTTTTTTTTTTTTTTTCTATTTCCCCCTTGAAATAGCTCGCTGACATTTGCATAACACTGCTAACAGGCAAATTACTCCAAGCAACTTCGGCTCATGCAGATAAGCCGAGAATTCATTTCACTCGTAACAAAAAAACACAACAAAACAAAAAAACCCCAACAACCCGAAGCCTGCCTTCTCCCGACGGCGATCCCCAAAGCTGCCCGCTCCCCGCCCGCCCCGAGGCAGGGGGGCTCAGGAGGGCTCTGCACCGCCCGCCCCGCTGCCGGGGGGGCGCGGGCGGCCGCCCGCACCGCGTCATTGGCGCAGCGCCGGGCTCGCGGGTGCCCGCGCAGGCAGCGCGCAGCGGGGGGTGCGGAGCCTCTCCCAGCTGTGCTGTGCTGGATGGGTTTCTTTCTTTCAGTATCTCTTCCTAGTTCCTTTGTTGCTAGAAATGCCGAAAACCCCGTTCGTTACAGCTTTCCCTCTGCGCTTTAAAGGGACTCGGTGTTTCCATGGCGCGGTGCCACGGCTGCCTTACGCGCCTACACACGCGCACGCCCAGCAGCCATGCAGCGCCGGGCAGGAAAGATAACTTGTGTTCGGTTAATAACGTTTCAAAACTCACACGACAAGAAGTTGCTGCTTTAAATAATTGGTTTCACATCGCCAGTGCATCTCTTTTCCATTTTTAGTTGTCTCAAACGTGTTATGTGTGCCTGGTTATAAATCTACAGAGCTGGCAAACGAATTTGATGTGTGTCTGAGCAGAATTATTTTACAGGGAAGGCTTAACGAAATGCATACAGAAATGGTAGGAACAAATAAAATACAGTAAGAAAAACAGTTCTGACAAAGTGACACTTTCAGGGGAAGCTTGCAGAAGCAGCGAGACAGAAAAATCTTTATGAGTCTCTCATATTCAAAATGGCTGAAGAAGATGCGCTAAAGGAGAGTGGATTTCACACTTGGAAATTTCACACCTAAACTGTAGACACTGTAGAGGCTTTACAGAAGCAAACTTCTAATAAGGCAGATAAAAGCTGGTCAAAGTAAAAGTCTTTGCTTCCAGCCGCAGTGATTTAGTGATAGCTGCAGGATTTCTACATTTAATATGACTTTGACTAAGCAAGCATGTATTCGCTCTGGTTCATACTGGAAGGTCAACTCCTTTCCTATCTCTTTACTGCCCCGTGTTGGTCTTCATATGAGAAGCAGAACTCGGCTGTGGGAAAAGGTCAGCCTCTGCTTTAAAAACTCCGGTTGAGAGAGCTGAGGCTTTCCTCTTCATCCCGAGTGTCTGGGAATGCAGAACTGCAGCATATCCCGACTATATTCCAGTCCCCGGGTTATACAAACCCAACACATGACAAGGCACTCTGTGAGCTTGAACCGCCCCTCACCCTGGCTCCTCGCTCCACTGAATCCTTCTGCAAGAAAGCCCTTTTTTGGTAACACTCACCTCAAAGGAACAGACAGATTTCTTGGCTCACAAGAGCAGTCTTTATAGTGGGTGTAAATAATAATCACCTTCGATATAATCTAGCCTCAGAAAACCATTTACAGGTGCTGTCAACTCCCTTTACAGTTTGTGAATAGAAAAAGAGCAGAGATTAGCATCTGTGACCTGACCAAACTGCCTTTACTTTTACTTGCAGGATACACAGTCGCGGAAACATGTTTGTTTTTCCGTAATGATTAAACTTTGATTTAAACTTTGGTCATGGGCACGTTCTGTACCATTACGCAAGCGGCACTTAAGGATGAAGTGTCAGCATAGCAACAATATGGCCAGCAGCAGCGGTGATCTCTGCAAAGCTGATTGATGAAGAGAACTGCAGTGTAAATGCAAATAAATGCCACTCCGTGGCACCTTCACAGGGGACGACTTGTCAGTATAAATCTAATCTGGTAGGGAAAAATAGTTTGAACGGTGGCGATAGAACAAAGCTGTGATCTGTGGCAGCGCTGTCCCTGCGAGGGTCGCGGCGTGTTTTCCTGCGCACCTCCCGCCTTTCCTCTCCTCTGCCATGCGAATGGCGGGGCAGCAGCGATCCAGATCGATCTTGCTGGATTTATACTAAACACGTCTGGTGTTTATTTAGCTCTGAAATAATCCAGGAATTAAAATTACGTTTGGAGGATGAAAAGAGGAAGCCCAAACAATGAAGCCATTCAGGTGCCTGATCTGGCTAACTGAAAGAAAGAAGCAAGCAAACAAAAAATAGTGTAAGAACCCGCCAGACAGTAGCTTGTTTAATAAGAGGGAGGGGAGCGAAAGGAGGAGGGAGCCGCGGCCGCCAACAATTGTTACCCAGCTACTGCTTTTTGCGCAGGAACGCGAGTCAGCACTTTGGATGCAGCATTAGGGATTCTGCGGAGATTGCCCGAAGTTTACGACCTGCCAGTAGTCCCAAGGGACAAGGAATATAATTTTCACTATCAGAAGTGAAACTACTCCTACTAACTCCTTCCTTTCGGTGCTAGGATAAGTATTGCCATCCTATAATCCCTTTCCCTTTATTCCTATTAACCTCTTTACTTGGAAGTGCACACGCACGCACACATCTGTGTGACATTATAACAGCAGGAGAAGCTTTGATTTAAACGAAGGAATCAAAACGATCATACGAAACACAATGCAGGAGCCGGCCAGCACCTTTCTCAGTGTCTCTGGCAGGTATGGGAAGCAGAGGGTGCAATGCACCGTGAAGAAGGGACAGAACCCAGGTGGCTGGCTACGCCCTAGGACTGCCAGGCGCTGCTCCCTGCCACCCTCGTGTGTGAGCTCGCAAAATAGGGGGATTACAGTTGATCTGGGTGTTGAGGAGTGCTGTTGATCATCCAGCAGCAGTCCAGTGTTAATTATGCAGAATATAGGACAACCCCAAAGTTTGCAAGCAGTGGTAATTAGGAGCCCAGGATCTCGGCAGCTTGGGAATGAACGGTCTAGTCTGGCTCTAAATGCTCACAGCCTGGGAATGCGTTTAACTCTTTCCTGCTCGCTTTAGGGAGTTTTGGCACCGACCGGTGCAGCAGTCGCAGGCAGCTGGTTCTTCTTCAGGCGCTCACCTACAAAAATGGCTCTTTCCTCAATGGTCAAAACAGCAGCTATAGCTGAAAACAAGCACAAGAACGAGAGGGGAAGAGCATCCCCGAGAGCGTGATTTACATGGATTTACCTCAGTATAGCAAATCAAATAAAATCCATCTCAATCAAATTACTGGCTTCAAAACAATGCCGAGATTAGCAGTGAACACAGCAGTCGGTGGTAAAGAGAGTATGTTCAGCAAATCAAAACAAAAACACTTCAGGAAGGAGCTGCATAATTTTGTCAAATTAAAAGTTAAACAACGTTGCCTTCTACTAGGAGCTGCCAGGGAGTGTCAAAACACCTAGTTACAAAGAATAGGAGTGTAATTACGTGTTTCTGTTTATCGTTTCAGTTCTCATCTCATAATACTTCTGTTTTTCCCTGCCATTCTTCAGGTAGTCAGCCTTGCTGACATGCAGATCACATCGCTTTACCACCTAGGAACATTTCCCTCCTTCCTTCTTTTTTTCCTTTCTTTCCTTGGTCTGCAAAGCAGAGACATTTCTTAAAGGACGGTGCCTGTCGTGTCCTCCGGTTTTACCGGTCCCATTGCCACACTGCTGCGGGAGCGCGGAGCCCAGGGCAGAGCCGGGCGGGAGGCCGCCCTGCCCGGCCCGCAGCCCGCCCGCCGCCGGGGCCGGGCCGCCACCTCCCCCCGCGTCCCGCCGCCCCCCGCCTCCAGCCAAGGCAGCTCTGCACGCCTGACCCCACCAGCCTCTCGCTTCTGCCCCGGAAAGCAGCCAGGGCTCCTCTCTGAGACCCGCCCCAAATCGATTTTCCTACAGCTGTCTATGGTTTTGAACCCGCCTGCGAGCCCACATTGCTGCACATTAACCTTTGGCAAATCTTACAGTGCAAAATAAGACACCTATAATTAATTCTGCTCGCTCCACAAGGGACTAGCGACTGGATAGCATGTTTTAGGCTGGAATATGCAGAGGCTGGATCTTCCGCTGCTCTTATTTTTACTTTATCCCTGAACTGTTTTCATCATACATCCTGTGGACGTAGTAAACAATCAACAATAATGAATCAACTGAATCGGTACATTTTTTAAGGCTATTCCCACTGAGAGCCACTTGCACTTTCGTGACAGTTAAGAATCTGCCAAACATTAGCTTAGTTACCAGCAAGAGAGGCTCCCCCTCCACCCCATACACAGATTGTTTATCAAAACGTGCTGCCAAGAAAAATATCCCTGCTTTTGGCCTCCTCCAGTGATTAATAACACTTGAGAACTGAACAAAACTTCACTGTATTTTCCAAAAAAATGGGGGAGGTGGGAAGGGGGGAGGTTAAGACAAACAGAAAGACAAGACAGACAAGAGGAGGGAGTAAAAGAAAGTAAAAAAAGGAGGAAGGAAGGAAGGAAGGAAGGAAGGAAGGAAGGAAGGAAGGAAGGAAGGAAGGAAGGAAGGAAGGAAGGAAGGAAGGAAGGAAGGAAGGAAGGAAGGAAGGAAGGAAGGAAGGAAGGAAGGAAGGAAGGAAGGAAGGAAGGAAGGAAGGAAGGAAGGAAGGAAGGAAGGAAGGAAGGAAGGAAGGAAGGAAGGAAGGAAGGAAGGAAGGAAGGAAGGAAGGAAGGAAGGAAGGAAGGAAGGAAGGAAGGAAGGAAGGAAGGAAGGAAGGAAGGAAGGAAGGAAGGAAGGAAGGAAGGAAGGAAGGAAGGAAGGAAGGAAGGAAGGAAGGAAGGAAGGAAGGAAGGAAGGAAGGAAGGAAGGAAGGAAGGAAGGAAGGAAGGAAGGAAGGAAGGAAGGAAGGAAGGAAGGAAGGAAGGAAGGAAGGAAGGAAGGAAGGAAGAAAGAAAGAAAGAAAGAAAGAAAGAAAGAAAGAAAGAAAGAAAGAAAGAAAGAAAGAAAGAAAGAAAGAAAGAAAGAAAGAAAGAAAGAAAGAAAGAAAGAAAGAAAGAAAGAAAGAAAGAAAGAAAGAAAGAAAGAAAGAAAGAAAGAAAGAAAGAAAGAAAGAAAGAAAGAAAGAAAGAAAGAAAGAAAGAAAGAAAGAAAGAAAGAAAGAAAGAAAGAAAGAAAGAAAGAAAGAAAGAAAGAAAGAAAGAAAGAAAGAAAGAAAGAAAGAAAGAAAGAAAGAAAGAAAGAAAGAAAGAAAGAAAGAAAGAAAGAAAGAAAGAAAGAAAGAAAGAAAGAAAGAAAGAAAGAAAGAAAGAAAGAAAGAAAGAAAGAAAGAAAGAAACTGCACTATCTTGAGTTATTTCACATGGTGTAACCTCCTTTTCCTCTGTAACTAGGCCATCTGAAAAGGCCTAAAACACTTTTCTCCAAGACCATGCTATAAATGCTGTTTAACAATGTTATTGAAAGAAGGATGATATGGACACAGGATAACTGTGAGAATAGAAGAGGGGGGTGGGGAAGGGGGCAGTTTCTTTTATTAGCACATATCAAGATGAGCTATGGAGGGAAACTAAGAGGGGAAAAAAAGATCATTTACTTTCTCTTCAAAGACTGTTGGTAAAATTCCTAAGGGAGACTAAGTGCCAAAATTAACTGTCTTGGTGTATTACTTTTAGACACTACTGCCTGGGTGAATTAAGTCAAGTCTTCAAGCAGCAGCCAAAGATAGCTGCAAGTTGAAAAAGAGGCACTACATTTCCTTGTTTTGTGGTGAAACTCACAAATTTGTGGAGATTGTCTTTGCTCCAGGGTTTTTTTTCATCTTTCACTCTCTCTCTTTTGCCTCTGGGCTATTTTTACTGTTTTATATTTGGCATTATAAATGTGTTTTGTAATGGGAAGGCAAGGTAAGAAACAAGAAATTGTTAAGAAAACCTAGAAAAGTAAAAAAAAAAAACACAAAAAAACCCACAAAAAACCCCCTGTGTGCATCCATTTATAATGTATCTATTTATATTTATACATACATGTGAGAGTATCCATATGTATGTAAGTCATATCAGGTATTTTTCATTACTCTGTACTCCAAAATACATTATTTAGTAAAAGACAATAAACAGCTCTTGAACAGTGGGATATAGACTAGTGAAAACAGTTTACAGAAATTAATGATGCTGGATTGAACCAAACCTTCCCTTTGGAATTAGTGCCAGACATAGTTTTCCTGAACCCTGTCCAACTGCCTGAGCGACAGACAATTTTCATTCTATTTGTGCTAAAGGCTTATGACTAGTGCTGGAAAATGAAGCCCTTGCCCTTGATCTCAGTGCAGATTAAAAAAAAAAAAAAAAAAAAAGCAGAACTGTGCCAATTTCTTTCCTCTGCCAGTAGAAGCCCTTGTGCTTTGGGTAATGCAAAACAATAAAATGTTCACATGAAAACTCCATTGAAAGGAGACCCACCAAGAGCCATGTATCTCTGCTACATTCATCGGCCAGTTTCCTAGATTCTCACAATGTCAGCAAAATGCAGAGGCTAAGGGCAGAAAATATTTCCCAGCCAGCAATATTGTTTCACTGCTCTGCATTTAGTGATGATTGCTAAAAAATACTCCACTGTAAATAACCACACTCTTCCTTCGGCTCATTCTGATCTCTCCATGCTCAGGTGCTGCCTGTAGATTTGGGGCTGTGCAGCCCCTGTTGTTGTCTGAGGGATGAAATACACATTTGAAACCTGAGTTACAAACAGTGGCTATACTGTACTGCTGTCAGTCAGCTAATCTCTGATTGCTTTTCCTAGATTATTAATAAAATTAGAATCCCAAGCAGAAGGCATTTGCTTTCATTGTACAGTCTGCACTTGTGACATGGTACATGTGGAAAATTTTGAGTGCACTGCAGTGAATGGTCTGGGGGTTAGTTTTTAGCTTCCGCTAAGTACCTGGCAGGCTGCCATGGCTGAAGGATTCTGGGAACTGAAAGGCTCCCAAGTACAAACTGCCAGCATTAAGCAGTCCTGACAGCTCTGCTCCTTCCACACTTGGCAGCAGTTCAAAGTGCTCTTTCATTTGAAAGGCTGGAAGGCTGCCATGTGCAATGCAGATTTGCTGTGCCTGCTCTCATAAGGAACTGATAAATGCCGTTGCTGTTGCCATGGGGACAGGAGGCTATCAGAATGGCCTTGTGATCTGCAGCCTCTCAGCTCTGCAGGGTTGTGTTTTTTTTACTTTTTTTTTTTTTTTTTTTTTTTTTTTTTTTTCCCTGAGATGGTGAAATAAATGTTCTAGAGAAGGTTAACTCTTGAAGGACAGGAAACTCAGGTTTGAAAGGACAGGATGATCCTTTCTGTTCATGGCTCCTCCAAAGCGCCGGGAACAAGATTAACATATACCTACCAACTGTCCCTATTTGGGAAGGACTGGCCCCAGAGACTTTTTTAAGGCTGGGAGGGCGGAGGAGGAAAGATCTCCTTCTTCCCGTTCAGTCCCTTCAGATTTCTTTTACAGTTCAAGATCTCCCAACATAATTAAAAGGCCGTCCCCTTTCTTCCTCTCACTATCTCCACATACAGTTTTCAGATGCTGGTGCAAATATATTAATTTACCACTGGATCTTGTAACATGCCCTTTAGCTTTCATTAACATCACTGCACAGCTAGCAGGATTAGACCCATTATGTGAACTCCATGTATGGTTAATGTGAGTAAAAAGAATGATCAGTGTGATATAAAACTGCATGTTTAAGAGAGATCTTAGCGATGATCCAAGTCCTGAGAGTGAATCTTTGCTTGTCCTAGTTCCCAAGATTAAAATAAACACACCCTCGAGCTATGCACAGTTTGAGTGTGTATATAAATGAGTGTGCACATCTTCTTCTGAAAAGGTGTCAAGAAAAATATAGGAAGCAAATATTTTATCCAGAATTTATACCCTTTTCCTATGCCTTATTTGTTTTAACCTGTTATTTCTTTCCATTTCTGCTACAGCAATAAATTTTGCTGCAGTTCAGTAAACTGAATTCTGTTTAACCAAGGCAAAGTCTGAGCATGACATCATAGCAGGGAACAATGGAGTGCATCACTCCTCTCCCTGACCATGCAGCAAACTTCAGGGCAGCATTTAAGAAGATCAATATAGGCATTTATCTGTGTTTACAGAGCACATAGAAAACTCTCTAAGCATTCAGGTAGTGGCATGAAACAGGAAAGATAAAACATTGGGAGAATTTTGTTTACTGGATTGTTAGCAGTTTGAAGGCTTTGTTTAAAACTGGGGAAAAAAAAATCAACCACCCCCCATAGGAACAAATCTCCTCCCCCATCCCCTTCCTTCTCTAAGGATCTAAGCCTTTCAGAATTGCTTATTTGTATCTTTCCAACAAACGTGAATTCTATTATATGAAATGGCATGTTAAAATTGAACAAATAGAATGTGAACCCAAATTCAGCAGATAATCTGGTTAACCACTTCATGGTTAACCTGTAGCTTTTAAAAATAAATGCCACCACTCTTACTTATTTTCATTTGATTTCACTGTAGTTTAACTTCTTTTTCACTGCACTCATTGCTTCAAAGCTTTTTGGTTGTGAAGGTGTTAAACAAAGGCTTGAATGAAGAAAATGGCCATTCGAAAAACATACAAGGGAGAATGTTTTAGAAATAACACAGAAATACACACTGTATGTGTGTGTACGCACACATGCACCCAGGCACACACATCCTTTACCTTTTCTAAATTCTCCTAGCTTCTGTTTTCAGACAAATTAAGGCATCTATGATTCTGAGTTTTGTATCTGACATCAAATCCTGCTTGTTAAAACAATCTGCATATGCAAATCTAGATAAAAGCTACTTGTATACATTTTCAAAGCAACTTCAAAATGGCAAACAAGGCTGCATTTCACATGCCTTTGCACCATATCAAGCTAAGCCAAAGGAAATACTTCTTCCAGATTGTTTGGAATTTTTTTTTTCATAAATAAATGTGAAGTTAACTATAATTCTACTGTAATTTCTTTACCTGATTCTTTCTTTTCTGATTCATCTTGCCTATGGTTGTCATGGTAATTTGATAATTCTGGCTTCCCCTCTACACATTCTGTTTGTCTCACTGAATTTCCTGATTATTCAGAAAACTCTTTTAAAAAACCCTCCCTGCCCCCATTCTAGTCTCAATCCTGCTTTTTTTCATTGCTCTAGCATAAAGGAATGTGTATTATTTTGCTACAAATCTACTAGGGATAAATTGTTTGCTCCACTTACCTGAAAATGGAGACAATGAGATAAGCCTACATATTAGAGCACTTCTTATATTATCTTTCATAGTCTATGACAGGGGATAGAGAGGAAATGTGAAAAGATAACTGTATATATCTTTCTTATAAAGTACTAGGATTTAATCCTACAGATATTATTTAGGGTTTAACTGCAGCATTTCTGACAGCAGAAACATGTATTTAACTGTTGCCTTTTCAAATGTGACAGACACTTTTGTACCTAGAGAGAGAGTGAGAATATATTCTCTCTATATGACAGAGCAGAAGCAATATTTTTATTCAGGGGTTCAGGTGACAATTTGTGCCAGAAGAAGCAAACTGATCATGCTTTGAATGCACCAGTGAAACCCAAAGATAAATGAACACTGCTAAGTAATATTTAGTTCAGGCGTGTAGTGACAAGAGGTTTATGTTATTTGTCATCAGAAGTGTGCATCTTTTAAAAGAACTCAGTGTTAGATTACATATACAAATATATGTATACATACTATAAATGTATACATAATATGTATGTATGGAGGTACATAAACCTGCTTTTTGAGGGCCGTTTTTCTCCCACAGACACTACATGATTTTTGTGATAAAAACACAGAGCTACCACGTGTACCCATGGTTACTTTAAATAATTTGCTTTAATATTATGCCTTATATTATTTCCTTAGTTTAGTTCTTGTATGTTTAGCCTCTATGCTTTTCAAGAAAGGGTATGTATTTTACTGTGCTGGTCAATGCCTCATACAACTATGCCTTGACATCAATTAGGACCTCAAAGAATTATTTCAAGGCAAAAAATTCACCACCATTCAGAGTCATAACTGAAACTGCAGTCCAATTTAATACAATTTAGACCCAATAGTTCCCACTATAGACTGTCTTTCCAATGTATCAATGGAAACTGCAATCCCCCTGGATTAAAATTATCTGTATCAATTAAAAGTACTGATATTTATGGAATACACAACTTCTCCTGTCAGGCCTCTGTTGCTTTCATCTTTCTTGTACTGAAAAGCACATTTGAGATTTCTTACTACATGCTTTGATGGCACCACACTGTGGAATCTGCTAAACTCAGCGAACATTTCAGCTGCGACAGCCCCTCTGCCCCAACCTACTGCCATAATCTTGGACATCTGTGACATCACCCTGTGAACCACAAGACCAGAAAAGGCTGCTGTTCCTTAGTTACCATGAATTTAAAAGGTGTCACAGGTAGTATTTGGCATGCAACTGCAATAGTCACACTTGATTTTAACAGTGAAAATGCTGCTAAAATAACCCCTTGTACATAGAATAAAGGACCAATAAATCTAGAGACTTTTCTACTGTACAAATCTTATTTTCTTCTTACGGCAATTTTCAAATGTCCATTTTCAGTAAAATAAAAATGACAAATATAATCCAATTCTTATGCAGTGTAATAAATCAGCAATGAACACATTTACTCCTACATGCAAAAAACCCACTTATCTACCACTACTACTTAACAAAAGTAAAAGTTTCAGTAAATCATGTGTAGGGCCTCTAATGTTAAAATGTTCTTAAATTGACTTGAAATCTTATTTATTCATGTATTTCTACAATGTAGATACTGCAGAAGCTCAACAGACTGTATGCTTCATACCTAGCAGAATAATGATGGCCTCTCTCTTCTGAAAAGAAGACAGAGCAGGGGAACACTCTGTTTTACATTCTGCTAGCACCTAATTATTTTTACAAAATATATCAAGTAGCATTCATTATTTGAGTAAATTATAAATATTTACAAATAAATTAAAGTCTTGTAAGTAACCTGCAAGGTAATGCCTTTTTCTTTTCTTAGAATGTTGTTTGTTTACATACCTGCTAATAGTTAAAATTTAGTAATCTGTAGTGATCTCACTTTTATTAGTGTAAATCATCAAAGTCTTGCTGCACAAATTAGCAAGACTTTGCCATGCAAATATAATAGGCTCAACTATTTCTTTTAAAGTCAGTATGCTCTAGTCCATTTCTTTTATTACTGTTATCTTTAGTTCTGTGAAGCCTTGGAACATTTCCCAGTCTGGATCTATAGAAAGTTTCCCGGGAAAATGTATAAAGGGCCTGTGTTCTGCTTTACTTTGTGCTGGCAGTGCCTGTGTGCTTTTGGTGAGCCAGGTCTTTGAAGACTTAGACCATGTGTGGAGTCCAGTTAGGCTGAAAAATGTAGCAGTTGAGACATTTTACAATCCAAAATGTCTTTTAAACAAAGGTGTGGTTTAGCAGGACTGGCTGCTTCTGACCTCTTTCAGCCTCTTATTATTGCAGCTGCTATGATGTAAGGCTGAGTATGGTAGAGCTATAAAGTAGTTGAGGCTCAGGGAGAAATGCTGAGAACAGCTGTTTTACTGTAAACATTTAACAAGGGTTTGACTTCATTTGCAAGCTAGGAACATTCACATTTTCTGCACAAATAATACTTCAGGAATTTGATCTACATGTTCACAGCACAAAGAAGAAAAAATCCCTTCTATACATTACTGCAGCTTTGAATGAGGCAAATTCTCTACACAGAGATACATCCCATTAAAACAACAGGGGATTTTTCACATTAATACACAGCTTCACACAGACGATACAGATGCACACACAGGAGAAAAAGCAGCAGCAGTATTTATCTGCTTTAGCTATTTCTAAAGCTCCTATCACATTGGTATCTAAGTGCCAATTAGATACAAAAGATATTCAGTTGTAGCAAGACACTGATGTCTGCTGGTTATTGCAGAGCTACAAACAGAATCCTATCCAAGAGGGCAGAGAGGGATTTGAATGCTTTCCCCTTAGCTCGGTGCTGCAATTCATGGATGCTAGGAAATAAATTTCAGACCTCATTTATTTCATTACATTCTCAATGTTGCTTTCTTCAGAAGCAAATGAAAAATCTCAGACAAAGTGACCTCTGCAGCAAGCAGGGACGTTCACTGACATCACATACATCTGCATATGCACACACAGACATGTGGGCCAGATCCTCCAGACACTGAAAGCTGTTTGGGTTTTTTTGCCACATTATCAATGCCATGGAGTCTGCGAGGCAGCTCAGCCAGCTACTTGTACATCAGCCAGTGTAGATATGACAAAGCCTCAGCTGGTTTGCAGCCACTACAGGGAGTGCAATGGCCCTTTCTTTCCTGAGTGCTTGTGAAAGACATACAGTTTAGAAATGGCTAAACTAAGCCTATTTCTCATTGATTCCCAGTTGCCAAACTAATTTCTTGGGGCCAGTAGTAGTAGCCAGTGCAAAATACAGTAGCTCTGCTGGTGCTAACAGTTTACACTAGGGACCATGCTGGCAGGGAGACAACCCCAGGGTGATGCAAGGATGGCTTAAAGCTGCATTTTTCACCACCCTTTTTGAGGTCTGCCAAGAACTGCTTGGCCAAAGCTTGGAGTTTGGGCAACAGTCCCTACTTACAGACTCTTTCTAGAAACTCTCCATATTAAATATAAAGCTATATAAATCCTGACTGTCATTCCCATTTGTTATTATTATGGTTCATGGACTAAGTAGCATAAACTCTGGTCAGCCCTTTGATAAAAGACCAAGGCAAACTTGGGGTCTGGAAAGGCTTGTTAAAATTCATAGCTTCCAGTGAAAATCTTAAAGTTGTGCCTGTGCTGTTGGATGTGGACCCCTTGAATGAGCAATAAAATTAACCAGTTGAATGTTTGACCTTTTTAATGCTCCCAGGACACTTCCCACAAATCTGATGTATCAAATTTAGTATCTCTTTAAAATTCAAACTAGTTAACTATATTCCATTCTTACACTGTTTGTGTTTATGCAGGATAAGAGGAGGTTTTTGGTCTCTGTCCTGTTTTATACTGTGAAGTTGAACAGCTACTGCCTCCTCTCCCAGACTGACTGTTTCTTCAGATCATGATTTGTTGCTATGTTTTTGGGATGAAATAACATAAAACTCTGTCTACCTGGTACAGCTGTAAATATTAGTTCTCTTGCATTCCTGTATATAGTGGAAAATAAAAATATTCCGAGTACCATTTATTCCTGACTCCAGGCATGTTCAAATCTCCAATTAAAGTTTCATCATCCACGTGATAATTGAGGCTTTGAAATGCACCTGGAAATGTATCTCTCTTTTCTTACTTCCCTCTGACAGCATTTCATAGCTTTGGAGTCATATTTGTTGTGAGTTAATTTGTACTGAACAAATGTTCAAAAAACTAAGGAGTTGTTTGCCTGGATCTTGTAACCAAAATAAGGCCCCATCCTGTCTTCACTGTCCATGCGTATAATTGCTTCTCAAGCTGAATGCTGAATAGGGCTAAAGCCAGCATACTATTACGTTTGGAAGCAGATTCCATCCAGGAAAATGATACAAATGAACCTGGGAAATAAGCTGCAGCTTGAGAAAGCAATAACGCATGTTACAGTGCTCATATGTAACTGGAGATGGAGGAGCTGCTTCCAGAACAGGGACTGGACAGGACATACTGGCACCTGTGTGATTTCTGAACCACTAAAGTAAAATTCTTTCCTCTCTGTCTTGGCAAGTCCAGAGACCAGATGAGATGCTGTGGCCTGGCCAAATGAGAGACTGCTCTGGCACTGCAGAAGCCTCTTCTATAGACAATTCTTCCTGTGATAGTAGCTCTTCTCACCACCTCAAAAATGCTCCCTGAAACACCAGCCCTAGCTGCAGTTGCTATAACCAAAGGAAACACCTGTCACCACCATTACAACCATATAAGCAAAGAGTGGGATCAGACACCTCACAGCACCAGGCCAGCAAAGGATAACCCTGTAGGCTGGCAGCAGACATTCAGGCAGTGGTATTGGGTCATGGTAATTCTGAAGGGCACTGAATGCTCTTTCCCAAAGCACCCTCAGAAAACTAGGTGCAAAAGTTTGGATTTTGTATTGAAATTCTCCATTAAATAGCCTTGTAAATTGAAACATCTAATCTCATTGTCTATTCCCATTTACTAATCTCACCTAGAAACCGTCTTGTCTATAAACCTTAGACACACAGTTGTCCACCAGAAAGGAAGTGAAACCATCAAACTCATCACCTTTGTGATTCACACTAGCCTACACTGTTTTTCCTGTGTTAAAAACAGGACTGTCAAGGTATTTAGAGATCTGAGAGAAGCTGACCCCTAAGCATGCAATCCAACCCTATTGACACACAATCCACATTGTAAATACCTTTTTAAAAATTTCATCCATTTGTCTATCCATCAGAAATAAAATCTAATTTCCTAAATAAGACACTATATTTGAAAATCAGTCCATCACTTCTGGCCCTCACTGCTATCCTGCAACTCATTTGTTGCCACCATAGCCCAGGTCCAAATGTCCTTTACACCACTGAGCCATTTCTGGCCACAAAGAACTACAAGCATGTCCCTTCCTGGTGCTCCCTCTCAGAACACCAAACCAGTCAGGTTGAAGGAAATCACTGCAAAACTGTAGAATATTAGGCTAGAAACTGAACTCTCAAAAAGCCAATAGTACTGAAAATCTTCCACTTAAAAACAAAAAAAAAAAGGGGGGGAAGGGCAATTCCTGTGATTTTCCTCAAACATTTTCCAAGTCATGTTTTCTCCAAGTATAACCCAAAACTCATCTGGAAGGTGGGCGTATATTGCAATCCAGGCAGTCTTTTGGGGAAATGCATAAAACACCAAACCGTATCACATTCTTTTATTTATTAGAAAAACAACTCCAATCTAGCTTCTTAGCTGAAAATAGGCATAGTCAAGCTTCTGTAAAGGGAAAATGGCTGCATTCTCTAGCAGGTCAAATATAAACCAAAACATGTACCCTAGTCAAACACAAAGTCTGACTTGATTTTTAAAGCATTTAATTTTAAAGCTATCTGGAAGAGCCAAAGGAATAATGGAGCACTTCTAAGAAGGAATACAAAAAATGTCAGTGCCAAATACACTGGGAAGGGAAATGTGATGGAGAAAGCTCATTTCTGCAATGGATTTTTGAGCTCTCAGGATCAGGTCCAATAAGGGAAGCCGTTACCCAGAACTTCAACCCCACAGTGCAAAGTGAAAGGTACTGGGTTCCTAGAGGGGTATTCAGACCCTCTTGTTCTGTGTCTAGTTTTCCTATATAAAGCATGAGAAAAAAATAGGTACTAAAGCATCTGTTTCTGTATTTTACACAGTGACTATTTATATGACATATTTAAGAAACAGTCCTGAAAGCTGAGAAGGGAATCTAAGGCGCTCTCTGCCAGATGGGTGCCTTAACCAGTACAGTCATGCTTTCTCTTACGGTTTCTCTGCTCTCTGTGACTCCCATTCGCTCTCTCTGGCCCAATGAACTTAAATTAGTTTCTGCAGTGTGGCACAATTTCAATAGGAAGGGTGGAGAATGCCTGCCTTCAAAACAGCCTGCAGTCTGGTGGTCAGGCTGCTCTCCTGGGACATGTGAGTTGGAGTCTCCTCACGCACAGAACATTCTTGTGCTTGCAGACAGGAAAGGAAGAGGGTGTACTTGAGAACTCACCTTGTTTTTGCTAATCTCTAACTGCTATTATACAGATAATAAAAGGAAATATTTAACAATAACCATGAGAATTACTGACACTTATAGACACCTTTAATCTTTGAGATTCCAAAGCAAACAATGGGTTATGCTGAAGCAAGTTTGCCCTTTGGACCTAGCAGAAGCTCCCAAGAATGCAGAAATGGACTTTGCTGTACGTCTTAAAATGTTCTAACACATGTTTGTTGTTTTTTTTGTGAGTTAGATCAACTCCGCAGGCTGAGTCAGAAGAAAATTCTGCTTGCACAGTATCCATTTCAGCTTTAACTTCCTTCAGCTCCTTCTGCTTTCCTAGAGCAAAAACACAGCAGTTTTATTTAAGTTCCATGCAGGAGCTCAGAGGGGTAAGTCTTACCCACAGGTTGAATCACATTTGAATCACGTTGCTTACTATCAGTGTATTATCTCCTGGGGCATCATGCAAGCAACAGTGCACAAACTTAGTCTAGGAGATGGAGAAAACTTCAACATGTTATTGAAAGTGCAAAAAAGAGCTTGAAGGAAGCAGAAGATAATAAAGCATGTTGGATTTTGGCCAAGACAGTAAGAATTAATAACCTGACTTCCAACAGCATACCACGGGATCTACTGTAACTACAACTACAGCCAGTTGTCTGCCAGGTTGTCAGTTTCATGTGGTTTTGACAGTTTTACAGGTCAGTCCCCTTTGAATCTACTTTAACTCTTACTATATTTAAACAAAAGAAAGAGAGGAGGAATTTCTGAGTCTGCTGGTAAAGCTATACAGAGCTTACAGAAATGTAGGGAGGGAACTTTCCAGAATATGGATGTCTCTTTTTTCAGCCAAACAAACACTTGCTGCTCAGATAATGACAGCCAGTCAGTCGCAGGCTGCCTCTGTGCTGAAGCCAGCCAGGAGTCCAAGCAGTGCAGGTCCTGCTTCCAGGGTCACTCCATCAGCCCTCCAGCTTCTGCACTTACATGAGAAGCAGTTATAATAGCCCCATATTGTGTTTCCATTTGAGTCAGTCTTTCTATGCCAGTTGTTGTGCATTAGCAGACCTTGTGTACTGAAGGAACAAGAGCCAAACCTGTCTCATTTTCTGGGGTTTTGACTCAGGAAGTTTATGCAATGCAGGAAGTTACGGTTTCCCAAGTCCTTTCCATAAACAGTGTCGTTGCTGAGCACTTTGCTCCTCTATGACCCAATCAAATCCAGGGCAGTTACAATATAAATAATGTCATGTCTGTATTTAAAGTTTTGCTGAATCTGGGCCTAAGTAAAGATGTATTGAAAGATAAAAAATTTCCTCAAGTGATGGATTCAGAATCTTTGTGCATACTTTTGAAAATGAAGGACTAATTATATTTTTTCCTAATAGCTTTGCTTACATTCTACATTATTTCCTCCCTTTTTCTATTGAAATGCAGAGTATTTAAGATTTGTAACGTGTGCTTTTACAATTGGGATTTTGGTTTGCTGTAAGCTTTGCTTTTCAATTTTTTGCTGTACAATCATATGTGGTTTTCAATTTCATGCATTAAAGGTGACCAGTTTCAGCTACGATACAGGAGGACATCCTTTAAAAGACTTCTCTTTATCAGCAGAAATTCTCTAGCACAGGACAGGGGAGGAAAAGGAATGTCACCTACTCTGTGAGTAAGCCAAAATTACATCCTAAAACCTTAGCACATTTTCTTCTTTTTGACTGATTTGCACAAATTCCTACTGCTGTATCTTATTATGGCATTAAAGAATTTGAGTCTTATGTTGATTACAGCTCAGTTTGTCTCTCACAAGCAAATACATACACACATATCCAGTAATACATTCTCACCACTTGTAATTATGAGTCTTTATTGTACTATTTGTCACCTTGAAAAAAGTAGTAGAAATATACAGCACATCGAGGCTATTTGAACTTACAATTTCTTTTCTCTGGTTCCATTGCCAGTGACTACACTTGTAAAACACATATTCTAATTATATCTTTGGTAGGCATGTCAGAGCATTTTATAAACCTGGGTCATGCAGCATGTGCTGCAAACACTCTTCCAGCCTGAGGACCTTCTGTGGAGACAGGCTGTGCCCATATCCTCTGTGCATACACTGAATGAGCAGGTGAGAAAAACATCACAAGAGCTACCCTTGGCTCTTCCTGCCAGTAACACAAAGCCCTGCAGTGTGCATTCCACATTCACTCACTGGCCTCACACATAGCCTGTGACCATGCAAACAAGGCTTCCACCAGCACTGTCCATCAGCTTCTGCTTTGCAACTTTGACACATACACATAGTGCCTCTTGCTGCAACTTCTGCTGCTGCTGCCATTGGTTTGGATGGGATCAAACTTTGAAGAACTAACTGGGACACAATGGGACGGGATGTGATGGTTCTTAATGACTAGGAGAGAGTTTGGGACTGCAGGTCTCTCCCTCACCCTAGACAAAGGGAAACTATTTTGTTTAGAACAGAACACCTTTGCCACTTACACCTAGAGTTACTTCTATAGCAGAGCCTATAAAATACAGATCTCCTCTCCAGCAAATAGAGGAAGTGAGAGGGAGACAAACATGCACCAGGAGGACTGTTTCTTGTTCTACAGAAGGAGGATGGACAATGACACCACCACTTTAGGATAACGAGTCACTCTGTGCAAACAAGTGGAGCCTGCCCAGCAGAATTATTTGCTTTATCTTCATGTTCATAAGCACTGCAATCTGCTTGCAAAGCTGGGGCCTTCCTGACTCCTGCAACTAGTCCCGCAGTGATGGAAAAGTTCATTGCCAGGTAGCCAGCTGAAATGTGCTTGAGTCTACTATCCCCAAATAGTGTGGACCACTGTTGCCCTGAGATCATAAGGCAGTTTTGCAGAAAGGATGCTCAAAGAGAGGGAAAGGGGCCAATATATTTGCTATTTGTGCTTGGCACAGAGGGCCTTTGACAAAGTTTTCAGAAGAGATTTCACTTCCTGACCTACAGAGGCTTGCTGAGTACAAAGAATACAAGGACACCATGACAGAGTGTACCTACTGAACATACGATTCTTGTATTTTCTGGATTAGGATATTGATTGCATTTTGATCAGTACCATCTATCTTGTGCTCTCCTGGTCATGCTGTTCTACTAGACAGGGAGGCAAACATGAGTATTTCATCAAGCAGTAAACTCTGATGGGTAGGGGATAAATGAGCTTTCGATCAACTCATCAAGGCTACTATGTCCTCCAAAGCTTTCACTGCGGCCTGTGAGAGCTTTTCCATCCAGAATCAATGTTGCAAATAGAGCCCTTCATAAAAACTTCTCAAAAGCTGGCACAAGTGTAGGCAGTGAGTCTGGCTTCTTCATGGAGAGACAAGTCTGAGAAGCCACTAGAGTTTAATTTGCAGTTTAACTTGCAGCATGTTCATAAAGTGCAAACATTTATCTCCACCACACTTTTCCCCCTCTCTTCCATCATCACCCAAACCTTCAGCCCCTTGTGACTGATATCTTATTCTCTAGGAATGTCATAGCATGATAGAATGGTTTGGATTGGAAGGGACCTTATAGACTGTCTAGTTCCAACCCCCCTGCATGGGCAGGGACACCTCCCACTAGACCAGGTTGCTCAGAGCCCCATCCAACCTGGCCTTGAACACTTGCAGGGAGGGGCCTACCAAAACTTCCCTGGGCAAACTTGTAGAGTCTCACCACCCTCACAGTGAAGAATTTCTTCCTAGTGTCTATCTTAAATCTGCACTCTTCCGGTTTAAAGCCATTACCCCTTGTCCTATCCTTACATGTCCTTGTAAAAAGTCCCTCCCCAGCAAAGGCTAGTTAGTGTGATGTTGTGATTTTCCAGTCACTGAGCTCTGTGCATTTGGTAGGAGCTCCTTCCTACTCTGCTAGACAAGCTTTTCTCTTGTGAATACAGCACCCTTCTGGGGGTATTCCATTTCCTCACTTCCATCCTCAGTGCTCCCTACACATACTACTTCCACACTGTACATTCTGGACTAGGGTTTCTTCCTCTACATAGGATGCCTATTTCAGCAAGACATTAAGGCCTTGCCTTAATGGTGAGTGGAACAAAACATAAAAAACTGCCAGTGCCTAAAAATTCAGAAAAATATAAGAGGACACATTATTGTAGTGCACTATTCGTTTTACAACAAGCTCATTATTTTTCAAAAAAGGCTCAAACAGAGCAATAAACTATTATCAGCAAACAAAGTAACTGGGGATTTGGGCACTAATAAGAATATAGCAGAGGTTTGGGGGTCATGTAGAAAGATCTAACATGCCAAAAAGGGACATGAATACTTTTACACTTTGCCATCTCTTCTCCCATCAATTCCTGCTTCTTACTATCCACTAGCAAGATGCCAAGTTTGCTGGAAAGCATTTGGACTAGCAAAGCCAGAACACTTGTCAGGGTATTTCTGGAGACCAGGAGCTTGATCAGCTGTACTGTTTGTCTATAAACCAAAGCAAGTTTTCCCTGCCTTGAGACTTACTTAATTTCTTCCTTAGAAAAATTTGCCATAAATTAAGCTTGTATTCTGTAGAGATGGATGAGGAATGTGAAACAGGGGTGCATAGCATACAGATACACACAAACCAAAATAGTCAGGTAAACTATGCTGTTACTTGGGTCAGGTAAAACTATAAGGAAATGTCTCACACTAAAGCCAGTACTTTTAAAAAATACCAATAAATACAGATTTTCCTCTTCAAACCATGATCACATTAACTGGCAGATCATCAATTTCAGATTTAAACAGTCCAGTGTTGATACAGTCAGAATATATTTCTAAATATATTAGTGGGAATATAGGCTAACTGTATTAAAATTTTTGTTCTATGTCAGAAGACATAATGGGTGTTTTTTTTCAGAAGTTAGAATTTCTGAAAATCTCACCTAAAATGGGTAATAATATTGCACACTGTAACAGGGATCCCAGTTAACTTTTTACAGAAAATAGGGGATGTGACCATATATATATTTAAAATTCAGTTATTAAAGTGTCATTGACTACACCGACAATAAAGCAGTTAATGATCAATAGCCCTACATAAATGCTAGTAAATAACAGAAGACAGAAACTGATGGAAATTGCAAGATAAAATTATTCCATTTTATATTTGGCATATGTGGGTTTGTTTCTAGCCAGCTACCAAAATAAGTACATTGTTTTGCTATAGGCCTGTTTTTCAGACTAAGGTCTTCACAACTCTTACAGTTTATAATGACTAAAAATGCTGAAAGGAGATGATTAAGATAATTTTTTGTGTTTTGAACACCCTTGCTAACAAAATCTATGATGCCAAATCCAAGAGCCCTTTAAAATAATACTTTTTAACAATAAGGCTGTTTAATTTGTTTATTGATTTCCTTAAGTACTTGCAGTGAAACAAATCTGATTTGTGTCAGGGTTATTTCTAATCAGTTGTGCTTTCTGAATCTCATGTACATATCTCCCTATTAAAGATCTTACTAGGAAAGTCTTGCATTTGTCAAGAGCTGCTGTAACACAGTAATATTTTCCTAACACTTGGCATTATAAGGCCTTGGGTTAGTTGCTAAACTTCAACAATTTGAATTTAAACTTTCCGTGTTCTTACTGCAGGCTGTTACTTTGTACGCTGTCAGCATAGATGTCTTTTCTGATGAATAACACAATTGTTTTGTCAACGATAAAAAAATTCTTACACTTGTTTTCAGAAGGTTCAGTACCTCAATGCTTTGGAACCACAGACCAAATGATAGTGTAGCCCTGGTAGAGAGAAACTTTTCTTCATTTCCTAGATAATTCATGTTGGTAAAGTAGAAAACAACCTGGCATAATAAAGTCTACAAAAGCTGGCTGTGTACACCCAGTGCATGCAAGAGGCTAGTAAGTAAATTTGTTGATTATTTCATCCATGCTGAGCACATCCTAATACAGGCTGAGCTGAGCTGACAGTGAGCTTCTTTCCAATACACAATGAGACAGAAGAGGGTTAGAGCAGAGGGTCTGTAGCCATTAGTGCACATACAGAACCAGGACAAGGCTTCTGTGTCCCACCATTCCTCTATTGTCAGGAAATAGCCATGAAATCCCTTTGCAAAGTGCTTGTGTCATTTTGCCTTTAGAGGCTGGTTCTCATAAAGGATAGCTGCCTGTTGCTAAGGTCAGTTAGCTCAAATGGTAGAAGTCTGTACAAGCATATCTCAGTTCCAGCTCTACTAATGATCCATATGAGACTTAATGTGGTTCCACATGATGGAATTAACACAGGAAATTACACATAAAGAGATTATATTCAAAGAATATTATGGCTGCAAAGCTGAACACTCCAACATTTAAAATGCTAAATTCACATTGCCATGAAATATTCATTCATTCTTTTCTTGTTGTTCATATGAAGCACAAGATAAGCAACGTGATTAAAATTGTGGGTACAAGCAGGTCCCAGGAAATGAGGTGTATTACCTTGTATTTAGCAGAGGACACATATTTAATGGTTGTGTTGAAGAAGACTCTGCAGCTTAAATATGAGGACAATGACATCAGTGTTTTATCAGTTACTCATGTACCATGTAAATATTTTGAAAACAAAAGCCTAGTTTCCTGAGTGATGCAGATCTTCTCATCATCAAAGGTGCTTCAAAGTGGGTGAATTTAGGCCTCTTTCTTGTATGTGTTTATCCCAAAAAGATAGAAAATTATTTCATGTTTCTAGGAGTGTGTGACTGGTACCCCCTGCTCCCAACCTCTGATAATATGGTTAGTATAACTAATGTAATTTTATGAGGCAAAGCCATTCTCTGAGACCAAGCAAGTTATGTATGAGTTGTCTTCCCCTTCATTATCAGGCCCTGAAGGTCCTTTGAACCAAGTAGACAAACTAAACAGATTTCTTCTTCCCCTCCCTGCTGGCCTCAAGGTTGCTGGGTGCCAGGCCGATTACTCCCTTCCCTACTGGCCTTGAAGGTCCCAGGCACCCAGCCAGCCAGGTGTTGTTGATGACCCTGTCACAGCACAGGGGAACATAACAGCACACAGAGCACTGTCTACAGAATCGAGGAGTGACAAGTTCTAAGTGGGCAACTTGGGCTGGAGCTGTTGCTGGACGGTGAGCCCCGTCACCTGGCCAGGAATCCCTCCACTGTCGTTTGCTTCCTCTGTGGACTAAGTGACTTGATTCTTCCTATGACTTTCAAGTCTAGATTATGATTGTTCTACAGCAAACCACGTGTTAAGATCTTACCTGATCTGCAGAGGGTCTAGGTAATTAGAAACCATACATTTAATTAGGGCCTAGGTGACAAGAAATCATGTTCTTATTAAAAATTCTGTATTAGAACATGAATTGTGCAATTCAAATAATAAATTCTGTGCTATATTAATAATATCTTGCTAACAAAATAAAGTTTTAATTGTAGCTACAACTTAGTGCCACCATAATTCTGCCAAAGATCCCTAAAAGAACCTGTATGTCCCCTTTGTGTCAGGTGACAAAGTGTTTTAGTCCTACCAAAATTAGTAATAAATTAGAACTATTGTGTTATGCAAATAATCAGCTCTGTCCCGAGACAGAAGGTGGACTATGAAACAAACTGTAAATTCACAATAGGAAAAAATGCAAATGTTACATACACAGCAGCTTAAACCCAGGAAATCCCAGCTCAGATCTGTAGTGACTTGGGCTCAATTTCCATCATTCTTGGTGTCACTATCGCTTGATGGAATTACAGCTTTCACTTACAGGGGTGATTATTGATTTTATATAAGTCTTCACGCAAATAATTAAACTGATAATTCTTTATTATGTATGATTAATGAGCAGTAAACCCAGCATCTCTTGAAGCTTGAAAATGTTCCTCTGTTAGTGATGTTACAATTTATTTTAAAATCATTGAATTGTTTTGGTTGGAAAAGACCTTGAAGATCATCAAGTCCAACTGTTAACCTAGGACACTGCCAAGTCTACCACTATACCACGTCCCTAAGCACCACATCTACAAGTCTTTTAAATATCTCCAGGGATGATGACTTGACCACCTCCCCAGAAAGCCTATTCCACTGCCTGACAGTCCTTTCAGTAAATAAATTTTTCCTAATATCCAATCTAAGGCTTCCCTCGGGCAACTTGAGGCCATTTTCTCCTGTTCTATTGCTTGTTACTTGGGATGAGAGCAACATTCACTGAAGTTTGGCTCCATCACTTCTGCCACATTGTTTTCATCTTGCTCCCTATTGAACAGAATTAGCAGTTCATTAAATATCCCATTACATTTTTCAATATCAAAACTCTGGGTTCTGCTTCTGATACAATGGGCAGTTTCTAAAGTAGAATCACAGAAGTTTGGTTGAAGGGGCCTCTAAAGATTGGCTAGTCCAGCCCCTTGCAATGAGCAGGGACATCTTCAACGAAACCAAGTGGCTCAGAGCCCCATCCAACCTGATCTTGAATGTTTCCAGGGATGGGACATCTACCAGCTCTCTAGGCAACATTTTCCAATGTTTCACCACACTCATTGTAAAAAATTTGCTCCTTACAACTAGTCTTAATCTGCCCTCTTTTAGTGTAAAACTATTAACCCTTGTCCTGTTGCAACAGGCCCTGCTAAAAAGTTTGCCCCCATCTTTCTTATGGGTCCCCACTGAATACTGACAGGCTGAAACAAGATCTGCCTGGAGCCTTCTCTTCTGCAGGCTGAGAAACCCCAGTTCTCTCAGCCTGTCTTCATAGAAGAGGTGTTCCACCCCTTTAATAATTTTTGTGGCCCTTCTCTGGACCCACTCAAACAGCTCCATGTTCTTCTTACGCTGGGGACTCCAGAACTGGACACATTACTCCAGGTGGGCTGTGACCAGAGCACAGTAGAGGGGGAGAATACACCACCCCCCCTTGACCTGTTGCCCACACTTCTTCTGGTGCAGCTCAGGATAAGGCTGGCTTTCTGGGCTGCAAATGCACATTGTCAGTTCATGTCCTGCTTTTCATCCACTGGAACCCTCAAGTCCTTCTCCTTCTTGCCTGCTCTCAATCCCTTCATGCTCCAGCCTGTATTCATACTGTGGGTTGCCCT
Source organism: Chaetura pelagica (assembly GCF_000747805.2). Taxonomy (NCBI): domain Eukaryota; kingdom Metazoa; phylum Chordata; class Aves; order Apodiformes; family Apodidae; genus Chaetura; species Chaetura pelagica. The sequence continues at coordinate 5,900,816 of NW_009952694.1, forward strand.
GATTCAGGTTCAGGAGCTTGCACTTGACCTTGTTCAACCTCATGAGGTTTACAAAGGCCCAATTCTGGAGCTTGTCCATGTCCCTCTTGATGGCATCCCATCCCTCCTGCATGCCAACCACATAATTCAGGTTGGTGTTTTCTGCCAGCTTGCTGAGGGTGCACTCAATCCTACTGTCTACGTCATTGATGAAGATATTAAACAGCACTGGTCCCAGTACAGACCCCTGAGGGAAACCACTTGCCACTGATCTCCATTTGGACATTGAGCCATTGACCACTACCCTCTGGATCCAACCAATTCCTCATCCACCAAACAGTTCATCCATCAAATCCATATCTCTCCAATTTAAAGAGAAGGATGTTATGGGGGACCATGTCAAGGGCCTTAAATAAACCATAGTCTCCTAATAAAAAAATTGTGTACTGTAGCAGCTCATTTTAGTTGTCTGATCCTCAAACAAGATTAAGTACCTTAGCTTCCTATAATTCTGTGCCAGGAGAAAACTAAATGTCCCAATGCCCTGGTTTCAGCTGGGATGGTTTAAGCTAGGATAGAACTGATTTTCCTGAGTTTCCTAGAACTGATTAGTAGCTAAAATAGTGCTATGTTTTTGCTTTAGCATGGGCTTTGTTATCAGAAGAATGTTGATAGTACATACACTGATGTTTTTAGTTGTTGCTATGAGATCAAGGCCTCCATGTTTTGCTAGTGTGCAGGTGCCCAAGAAGCTAGGAGGCAGTATAATGAGAATAATGGATCCAAATTGTCTGATGGAATATTCTGTATCATGCAATGTCATGCTCAGTTTACAGACAAGAGCTGGCCAGAATACCTTTCTGTAGCTCTTCTGGGATTGCAGTTTCAGGGCCTCTCTCCTTCTCTGGGATTGCTTAACTGGGAATGAGCTGGGCCTTTGTCAGTGGGTGGCAAGCAATTGCATCCCTTGTTTGTATCTTCTATTATTACTATTATTTTAATTACTACTATTATTTTCACTATAATTGCATTCAGTATTACCATTATGATTTAATTTTATTTCAGTTATTAAATTGTTTTTATCTCAACCCATTAGTCTCCTTATCCTTACCCCTCCAATTCTCTTCCCCATCCCCTCAGATGGGGGAGGGTGAGCCAGTGGCTGCTTGGTATTCAGTGGCCTGCCAGGTTAAACCATGACACCCAATCAGATAATTGAAAAGGATGAGTGGTGAACTGCATAAAAATGCATGAAGGGTGAGAATTGTGAAATGCTGTTGAACCCAGGAATGTCATATTCAGGGTGAAAACTGAGTACCAGGCTAGCAAGGCATGCCCCTTCTTGTCTGCCATTCATCTGGAACCACAAATCATTTCAGCATGAAGGCATAGAGCCAACAGGAAGAAAAATGCTGCCCCTACCTCAACCAGTTTGCTAACTGTTAGGGCAGACTTCTAGGCAGGAAGAAGATGGCACAGTTGAACCTCCTTAAGCAAAATAAACTCAGGACCCCAAGGACTTGTTGGTAAGTACTCTCACCACTGGCTTAGAAAGTAAGGCAAGAGCTCTAGCTCAAGGTAAGGTAACCACCATATAAAAGGTGATCCCTATAATCTCATTTTAAGAACAAATTCATTATGATTCCATATGCAATTTTCACTCCTAAAACTACTATATAGTATAACAATCCATTGTTAAACAGCCACAATATTTACATGCAGAAATGGCAGTATTTTATCTGTGAATGAGTAGCCACCTGGGATATATGTAACTGGAAAAAGAAAAAGAGAGAAAAAGAAAGAGATCTGATTATCTCTGAAACATCTTTCTATCCTTCAGGATGAATGACAACAGAGATAGTATTTTTCCCCCCATAGTTTCATATCTTGCTAAAACAAAGCAGATAAATCATACTTATACTTCACATTTCCCTGTCTTCCTTGTTCTTTCCCCACAAGCAAGTGCACACATTTACAATGGGTTTAGTTTTACAGTCTTGATAGGGAGCCATCTGCCCAAGCAGAAAACAAGAAAATTAGCAGCAGAGTGATACGTTACTTGAAACTATGATGCTTTCCATATTAAAGTCATAAGCTCTTAAAAGAGTCCAGAAATAATAAATCCAACAGGTAATTAGTATTTGAGGTTTGGTTTCTTCTTGTCACCATCTTTACTAGATATTTATTTTTAAATTTACTGGGGGCGTGAATGGCTCCTAATACAGAATCACAGAATCTCTAAGGTTGGAAAAGACCTTTAAGATCATGGAGTCCAACTATTAACCCTACTCTACCAAGTCCAGCACTAAGCCATATCCCCAAGTGCCACATCAAGAAGACTTTTAAACACATCCAGGGATGCTGACTCAACCACCTCCCTGGGCAGCATGTTCCAATGTCTGCCAACCCTTTCAGTGAAAAAGTTCTTCCTAATGTCTAGTTGACGGAGGCTGATATATTATCTTGTTGATATTTCCAGATACTTCATACTGATATATAGATATTAATTTGAAAAGGCAGTCATTTTTTTTTTCTTTGACTTTTTTTCCATTACCTTTGTACTATCTCTTGCCTGAGCCATAATAATCAGAGGAGTAGATTGAGAGCTGTCGCATAGAGACAGCCTTTTTCAGTACCTGCCCTGAATACTAACAAAGTGCTTCCAGTCTGCAGGCTGGGACATGGATTCAGTTTTTCAACTCAGCCCAAGGCTGAAAATGAAAATGAAAAGCAATAAACCTCACTCAGCAGAATGGAAAGCATAAGGTTGCTAGGATACTGTATTGTGCAAGTTACACTCATGAATACAGTGAAAAGCACTAAAGGAATCTGCTGTGATAAAAAATGCAGTGGATGAGGGGGATTTCTTAGGAGAGCTGGGTGTGGATCTCAATTCCATTTCATGTAATCTGCAATATTTTTCATCTCATTGTTCACACACACACACTCTGCTTTTAAAGGTAAGTGCTCAATGTATCACACACAATAGTAGTAGTTAGTATTCACAGAATCACAGAATCACCAAGGCTGGAAAAGACCTTTATGATCATCAAGCCCAGCCTATGACCCAACACCACCACATTGGCTAAACCGTGGCACTAAGTGCCACCTCCAGCCTTTCCTTGAACACATCCAGGGACGGTGACTCCACCACTTCCCTGGGTGTTCCATTCCAATATCATCCTCATCGTACCCCACTGCTAACCTTTTGTCAAGTGGAAAATCTAACAGTTCTGGCTTTTAATCAGTACCTAATTCTTAAAAGTATTACCTCATATCTGTGACTTTAATAACTTGTCTGAAGCCTGACCTATGAGATTAATGATAAGTGAAAGTGTAACTGGAATTATACATTCCTATGTACTCTGAACCAAAAGAGACCTGATGGGAAGACAGATAACATCAGGCAGATAGGAGTTTCCTGTGAGATTTCTGTGCAAAGAAGCTCAGACCAGGGGGAGTTAAGGCTGACAGTTGGGATGAATTGCAGCCACAGAGAGGTAAAGCACAGCCCTCAAATGCTGTACTACTTGGTTATCTCAGAGTGAGTTTGCTTTATTGTTAAGAACCTGAGAAGGAGAGATCTCGGTTATTTACATTTTGTTTTAGTTGTATCTGTCTCTTGCTCCCGGATAATAAGCTCTAGCTGCTCTGATTTGCAAGGAGAAACAGCTTGAGATTCAAGGATTCTCTTGAAGAAAATGAAGATGACATTATTTTTCCTTCCAGCAAAGAATGTGGAGGAGACCTATTAATGTGCATGTTTACTGCAGATCCAGAAGAAATACATCTCTTTTGATGAGCTGTTGACAAACCAGAGCTAGAGTAGAACCCTCCTCCCATCTCTGCTGGAAAGATGCTGTGGACCTCACAAATTCTAGGCACTGTTCTGGGAACATACCCAGAAAGTGGACTGCTCTGCAACCAGAGATGCCATCTGGGTAAGCTTATTCTGAAGACGAGTGATTACTAAAGCCCAGGATTGGATGTTCCAAATTTTTCTTTTTTAAAAAGAAAAACTCTTTGTGAGAACGAGCACATTTCACTATGAAAGTGATACTGTAAGAAGTTTTGACTGGTGCACAAGGGAGTGTTATAGCCTGGCTGTCAGAACAGGGAGCTGGTAAACACAAATGGTAGGCCATAGTGTACTGATTGCAAAGTTTTCTCTGTGTTAGCATTATTCTCCAGAGAAATATTTAAGATTTGCTCTATTTTTCTGATTCGATACTCTGTATCAATTGTGATTTTTGGAGGAGGCTAAAAGAAGGGCATCTCCATCAAAGTATTTTTGGTCAGTATCTCACATGCTTATTGAAAATGCCCAGAGTCCAAACCTCAGATGCTTATTTTGTACTTAAAATTCTCTTTTTCTGGTATAGGTCATATCCAAACTGCACACCATTTTTCAGTTTAAAAATAACAAAATAATATCACCTGAATATTCTGTTGTGGATATAGCTTGATCTCCTGTCTGCATTAAATTTTAGATACTGTCCAAACACATGTAAACTAGAGCCCTTTTGACACCCCAAGTGGCTTCTATCAAGGGAAGAAACTGAAGTGGGGCAAAAGAAAGTCTTATTTTGACAGGGATTCTTCCAGTAATAAGTTTCCCAGAAGGCATGAACTACTCTGGTGTAAAAATGATGTCTAACGAGTAAGTTCTCTAGATAACTAATGCACCTGCAGATGTTAATGACAAACACAAGATAAAACCATTGTCATGCATTTAATGATAGCCTAAGGGCTGAAAAAGATCTGAAGGATAGCAACTCGAAAGGCAAGGGTCACAGCCCCCCAAGAACATGATGTACTTTCTTGTCTTACTGAGATAAAGTTGGAAATTATTTAAAGGCCTAGAGACCCAAATCCTTAGTGTTGAAAGGATGGATTACTTTCCTTTAGTGAAGCATGCAGAATTTCTATCTACTGAGGTATTTGTCCAAATAGCATAGATTAAAATCCAGTATACACAGTGTGTCTGTATCTGGAAAAATAATACAGAAATTGAAACTATTCCTCCCAAAAATGTCTTCTATAATTCCCATTTTTACCATGGCCAAGTAATACACTTCAAGGGTGTTTTCATGAGCAAGATACCAGGAACAGAAGGGAACCACTCTTTTGAGCCATTCAAACTGAAGGACCCAAAGAAAAAGACAGAGAATCATCATAAGGAGAGAAATTTAAAAATCTCTCTTTAGATCTCTCAGTCATATTGATACATGATATCCAGATTAAACTCTGGCTGTAATTTTGGATTTCAGGGGCAATTTTGGTGTCTTTTTGGAGACACGTTTTGCCCTTTTTGAAGAGGGCAAAAGAGGGAGAATGGCAAAAGGAGTGTTGTTCTTTGCATTCTTCTCTGATTAAGACTGTTACATTATTGTGGTCTTTGCAGGTAGCCAGTTCCTAAAAGAGGACTAAGTGCTGTCACTTACAGAACTGAAAAGATGTCCTGCAAAAGCAGAGCTGGATTCAAGCCCTCAAAACTGGCTGTGAACTCTGTGGCTTTTAGCTCTTCCAAAACCTTGTCTGCCTTGAGCTGAAGAGATCTGAGAGTCTCTCAGATGAACATAAAAGGAATGAGCATCTCTCTATTTAAGTTCCTATACTAGTCCAATCCCTAAGATATGAGTCAGTAATGTCTCCTGAGAGACACCATCATGCTTAAAGACCGCCAGCAGCACAAAATATCAAAGCAACCTTGAGGAAATGTTTGAACAACTCTTTAGCCTTCTTTGAACAATTCTAGATACTTCTGAACCCAAGAGCCAGCCATGAACCACAGTGAGTCTGTGTCTGGCCATAACTACTCAATAATTGGCAGCTACAAGTAATGAGAGAGCCAAAGAATAAACCTTTCCTCTAAACACGTTCAATTGTTTGGACACTGTCTCTAGGGGCCGATGACACTTTTCTCAGTTTTAGACTTGCAATCTTGCAGCCAAAACCACAACAAGACAGGGTAGGATGCAGGAAATAAATGAGATGCCACCCTTTTCTGGAAATTATTTTTCTGCAGCCATTTGGCAACATTTTTAGGTTTGTGGACCGGAAGGTTGTCAGACTGAACTACTCAAGAGACAGGGAGAGGAACATGTTGCATCACCAGAATTGCCATGCATTCCTGTCCCTCTTCTCCCACTCAGTTTAAAATGTATTATCTCTCCTTTAGGCCTTTTTTTTTTTTTTAAATTGTCTCTGAAAAAGCTACATGACCAGTCAGGTGAGGAGACAGTACTGGATGATATCTGTACCACCAAATTTAGATGAATCTTTAATGTTTGGAATATGAACCTAATATTTCCATCAACATATTCTTCCCCAGAGTAGTGTTGTGCCTAGCTCTCCTACAAATTCTTTTCTGGTATTTCCTATCTTCTCTATGTTTGCTTTCTGTCTAATGAAGGTTTGATGCAGGCAGCCACAACAATCCCAAATTTGCACAATGCTCCACGAGCCAGTGACCAGAAAACAGCACCTTAAACAAATCAAAACTAGCAAAAATCCTGAAGTGTCTTAAGAAGAATGCTAGACCTGCTAATAACCAGAAGTTACTCTGTATGCTATGACACAAATGAAAGCTACACTCACCCTCTATGCTACTTTTTCTTGCCACCTAATTCTCTCTATTCCTCTACTTTTGTTGTTGTTATAGCAGGGACACTCAATACCACCATTTAAGGCTTTATATAGAACAATCCAATTTAAGTCTACATACCTAATGGGCAAAATAAAGATCTTGCTTAGATTCTTTTCTCCCCCACGTCAAAGTCCTTCTACCCCTCTTTCCATATCTAAGGAAAAACTAAAAGGGTTTAAGTGATCACTTACAAGGGGAGTATGCTTGGCTATAAGTGCACTTGCAGGACATGCTACAGGCCACTCTGAAACAACCCGAAGAAGTATTCCCCTGCAAGAGAGTGATGCCTGAATTTCTATACAATAAAAAGTATAGAAACAGTATTTATTGCCAGAGGGACAAGCAATAGACGAGCAGAACCACAGCACCAACAGCCCATACTATGGAAAGCCTGGAAGAAAATTCAAGTCAAAAGGTGAACTCTATATCAAAACTACCAGCAATGGCTTCAAAGGTGTTCTCCTGCTTAAACATGATTTTTATTAAGTGGAATTTCAAAAGAATAATATGAAACCAGAACCTTGACTCTGTGAAGTTTATGACAGAAAGATGGGATCTATAGATTTCAGAAATTCAGTGACATAAAATTATCTTTGAACTTTGACTTTCTTACACATAGGACTAATTTTTGTGAACTCTCATTTAGTCCAGAGAAAATGCTTCCTAAAGATGATGAAGTATCAGTAACTGTTTGATTATTTGACATTTGTTTTATACACACCTCCAAATATGCCAACTGATGGTATCTTGGCCAAGCAACCTTAAGCAGCACATTATTATAGATGAATGATTTATTCTAGATGCAAGAAGCTTTTGTTCTTGAGATAGGTCCCAAAGTTGTTGACTAAATAGATCCATTTACTGTTAGAAGACCTTCTCTTCCTTTCTTTACTCATATTACAGGAGTTGATCTCCTTCACTTCATCTCACAAACTCTAAACTTTTACCTCTGGAATCCACTTAACAGTTCTGTGTCAGGGATAGCACACATAAACCCCTTCCCAGTTCACTCTGCATTTAAATTCTCCCACTGTGTGCAAACAGGAAAGTAGCTCCTACATGCTGCTTGAACTAACAGCTGTGACTTGTTAGACTGCTAGAAAGAGGAGCTGAAAACTCACTTCTTAGTAGGGGAGGCTATAAAATAAGAAAGCAGGGTTAGAGAGGAGAAGGAGGTACATTCCTTCCATGGAAGGGAGGAAAACTAAAAGAAACCTATTAAGTCAAGGACACTACCATGGTTTCTCTACAGCTTTTTCTAGTCTTGCTTTATAAGATAATTCATCCTTTAAAAGATTAAATTGAAATAAGCTGTACTTACCATACCTATATGGTCTTTTAGGAGGCAGTCTAGTTTTTTAGATTCAGTGGAAAGGTTTGAAAGACTAAGATGTCAAGCTATGAACTGGGTCCCTTCTGGACCCCTTAGGGAAAAAATGTTTTCAACACCACACCCCATAACAGCATGTTTCTCAACGGCACAAAGGCAATTTGTGTGCCCTGGAATGAAAAACACTGACAATGGATCTGCCATATTAGGCAAGGCCCAAGGAAGCAAAAAATGTACCAAATTTGATAACTTGCCCCAAAATAATATCTTCAAAATAAATTTTGTGAACCTACCTTCAAGATTTTTAAAAATAACCTACAATTTTACAAATTTCTTTCTTTCATAAGGAAGAGGTTTGTTTTGAATACCGATCTTCAGTGCAGCTACTTGAAAATAAAGTCTCTGATAAATTAATTTGTTTTATTGTCTCGAATTTATAAATTCAATATCCCTCCCAGCAGTAAATAGGTACAACATTTACCTTTATGCAAATGTTTGAAATATCATGGTAACTTATTTCAGGCTTTTAAAACTAGACTGAATATTTTATTAGCAGCTCAGTTACTTCAAGAACCCTGTAAAGCTTAAAAATAGGTAGAAGGTGTTGGGTTTTTTTTCCATTAGAATCTCTCACATCTTTTAAATTCTTCCTTACACCTTTCATTTGGGCTACATTTTTCTTTTCTGAAGGTAGAAATACTAATTTGTCTTGAATTACCACATGAACTACTTCACTTAATGGTTTCCTATACTGTTTGTCTGGTTTGGGGCTTTATCATTATAATCCCCTTTAATGTAGGGAATGCTTTTATACTTCATCTCATATTTAATAGTAAAGAAGTGTAAATACCAGTCATAATAATTTAATAATAACATAAGATGATAAATGTTAACGCCTCAGCACAATGTGTCTTAGAAACTGCTCACTGCAAGACAGCATGAAGATTATTATAATTTTATCTGTCTCATAAGTTAAAGGCATTCAAACTCTCAAATGCAGAAAAGCACATAACAGCACTACACAGCAGTTCAGGAAGTGATGAACTGTATCATGCCTCGTTCAAACTTTAGAGGGAATGTAGTCAGTCAGCTGGTAACCAATCACACAGCTGTAGTTAGCACCTTAATTCTTGAGAAAGATGCTACCAATCTTTAATAAAATCAAACAACAAAGCTCTTGGGTTTATACTTAATCCATAAAACAGTACTTTCAGAATCATAACTCTAGCATCAATATCACGCATCAGTTCAATCCTGGAACACAAAACTAAGAAGGACACTACAGACACAAGAACATGCACACTTTCTATCTTCTAGAAATCACTTCCAATACCTCTATTGGGGTCCCTTTAACGGTGAAATGAAATGAACCTGAAGTGAACCATTTCACTAACTAGTGGGAAAGCACCTTCCACTCCAAACCCTCATGCCTAAGAAGATCCTTGCCAACTTGACCAGTAACAAGATTTTTTTTCTGACTTGAAATCAGTGCACCAAACCTGAAATTCCATAAAAGCTGTGGCCAGTCTCATCAGAGAAAGATTGGACAGTGATAAACATTTCAAAAGTAAGATTACACTACCAAAAAGGAGAGAAGAAAACAAGATTTTTTTCTATTCTTCAGGCAGTGAATGGAAACTTTGAAATATGTGATACATTAATTAAATGCAACAATTAAATACTACAATTACTCCTGAAAGCTCATGAGTCCAGCAAGAGATGAAGGACCTCATGTAATGAGTGGGTATGGGTTGGCCCAATCTTCTGTCCTGGCACATACCAGCTACAGAAACCCTTGGGCCCCGTAACCAAAACATGTCCTTGACCAGACAATTTGCTTTCATGGACATACCTGGTATCTACAGGACAGAAATGACACCAGTACTTAGCCTTACCTTTTCTGTGTTCCATTGTACCTTGTTACCAACTTTTCTGGCTTTACCCTCTTCCACTTACTAGTTTTGCAGCAAACAAAACACATGGCACCAAACACTCCCTGACTCAGCCTTACATGCAAAGTACATCTTCCTTTAGTGCTCTAATAAGAATGACAGCAAACCAAATGCTTCACCTTGTAAGCCATTCAGATTCCTTGCACCCATTACTTTGTCTGGAAGACAGTTTCAGAAGTTAATTTCTCTGATGGCTAGAGAGCTTCTTTCAACTTCCAGTCTAAATGTATTATTGATTAATTCATGTCCATTTGATCTTATCTTTTAACTTTATTGTTTGTCTCCCTACTTTCTATTTACCCCCAAATGTATTTCTAGAAAGTAATCATATCCTCTTTGAATCTTCATCTTGGTCAGCCAAACCAAGCCACATTCTTCTAATTTCCTCTCAAAAGACTTTTTTAGCATTCCATTAATGGTCCTTGGAGACCTTTTCTGGGTTTGTTCCAGCTTAATTTCACCTTTTTTCCAGTACAGATGGTCAGACTTATACCAGTAATCCAGATGAGGTCTCAACAGTATTTTGTCCTGAGCATATCAATATTTCCCAATACCCACAGAAAATGTGGTTTTTACATTTACAGCAGTCTTCATCATGGCTGAAAAATACTATTATGGCATTTATCTTAAAAACCACAAAGGTCTAACTTCCTTCATCCCTGCTGACCAACGAGCCTCCAGCTGTCAGGAGAAAGTCCCCAAATGCATGACTTTGCAGTATTCAGTGTTTTTTCATTGTGATGATTCCTATGGGCAGTTATCTCATTCTTCCTATCTTACAGGTAGATTCTCCTTAATATTAGTAATACCTCCCAACTGTCTGTTATCTGCAAATTTCATAAGCACAAATTAGGTTTTGCTCTGAGGTCACTGGTGTGAAATTCTAAACTAAATTATTTACAAGATGAATCCTGGAAAAATACCATAAGCTCCCCACATTTTTACCACCTCACTTTCAAAATAGCCCAATGTAAGTCTTTAGCAATTTTTTTCTTACTCCAATTCCTGCCCTCTCCTGCTTAAATAATTATTTCCATGAACACAGTTTCAAATGCTTTGCTTAAATCCAGATGTATGAGGTCCACTGCATTGCCTTTTTTAAAGAAATCCCTTATCTTATAAAGGAAAGATGAGGTTTGTCTGACATGATCTACTTTTGATAAAACTATCTCACATTTTGTCCCATTTCTCATTTACCTCCATTTACATGATCTTGATTACTCCTTCCTTTCAAACTTTTTCTAAGACTTTGCAGAACACCAAGGTCAAAAACCACAATCCTGTAGCTTTTCCCTCTCTTTTTACAATTTTTTATATTTACCAATCACATGGTACAGCCCCAGAATTGGAAGATAAATTGAAAATCCTTACTAGCAAAATTACAATTTCATGTGCCTGTTCTTTCTGGCATATGATACAAGTTTCCTGTTTTCTCAGAATAAGAAGTCTATATTTTCTATATTCTTCCACACTGGTGACAGTAATTTCTACTGCCCTATCGTTATTCCCATTGAGTATCCTAACTTTGGCCTTTGAATGTCATGATCTTTATTCTCCATCTAATTCTCAAATCATGAAGACCACACTTCTTCCTTATAAAACCTCTTTTCATATTTAAACACAGGTCACCAGGCTAACAAAAGTACGTCTTATATTAGCACTATAGTTCATGTGATATAAGAAATGAACTACAAAGTATAAAACAGTATGAAGGAAACTTCATGAGCATTGTTTGGCTCAGTGATACTTGAAGAATAAATGGAAATCAAGAAAAATTCACAACAAGGTATAATTCCACTGTTACTTCCTACTAGAGCCACCACGGTTGTTGCAATTTTTTCCTTTAGTGTGAAGAAAAAGATATTACATTTATTTCATTCCTTATTTCATGAGAAGAGGATGACAAGAAAGGTATTTCAAAGGTAAATGAAGAACAGCTAAGTTTTATGCAATGAAATTTTAACAAAGTGTATTTTCTATAAAATATAAGTTTTTAGTTTGCAAACAGAAGAACATACAGATTCACTGGCTTGCTCTATTTGCTTCTTATTGTTCTGTATTACTTCCTTTTTTACTGTTACTGTTCCATGAGAGAAGCCCATTTAAGTTCTTTCTGAGGTAGCATATGGCAGCAAAAGCCATCCCTAGGCCATTGTATGCAGCTGACATCAAGAAGCAATCACTAAAATTAAGTTCTTATTTTCTTTTTATTCAGAGTTATGACATTTCTTCTGCCTTTTCAGCCCACAGAAATATGAAATAAAATATGGAGTCCTCACAGTTTTTCAATCATACTTTTCAATCATGCCTGAGACTGGAGAACTGTGTACAAAATTTACAGAAATTACATTTCTTTCCTTTTGTTCCAGCATCTCGAGACTCCTATCAAACTCTGCTCAGCCAACTTAGTATGCTTGGACAAACAAGGTAACTGATCAGTTTGGCAATTAGTTAAAAATAATAGCCTTTAAGATGTGTCCTAAGTTAACATACAACAGGACAAAGAAAATTAAGAATTGGGTCTAAACAATTACTTTGAAAGCAGAAATGGAGGTATTTTTCTTCTACAATATTTTTAAAGCAATCTATAACCTTTTCAGAGACATCTGCCTTTAGGATACTCTTTTCCTATTATACTGCCTTGCTGTCCTTCTCATTCCTCTTCGATCTCACTGCTCCCATTAAAGGATCACCGATGCTGCAGAGACAAGCCCTCACAAGCTGTAAATGCCAGCAGTAGTTTAGTAGTTTTGTTCATGTATATTCATTAGAATAAGTTTATAATTGCATGACCGCATAATATTTCCCATGTACTATTCTGCTGGTCTACCCAGGCAGTGCTTTTTACCCACTTCTATACCTTATCCAGTTTCTACATGACTTCCAACATCTAAGAACATGTTATTGGACTATTTCAGAACACACAGACAGAACAGTTTGGAGTGAACTTTGCCCAGGAAGCCTATATTCTGTTCTTCCCTTTTCTGAAAGTATGGCTTAGAACATAAAAATGGTTTTGTGATATTTTTGTAAGTAAAATACTTTTTTTCCCTATAAATTCATAGGTCAGAAATATTTTTTAAATTGTTCAGTTGTATCTCTGGCATACCATAGTCTATTAAATTTCACTCTATACTAAGGCTGCGGACTTATTTCTTACTAATACATATTAAAAAACCCAATCCTGTTTTGATTTTAAGGTATTCATGTTTCTTCAGAGTAACTTTCAAATCTTCGTCTTAGAACATGAAGAATTTCCATCTTCCTATGTAGCTTATTCTACCACTGTTAAAAAAATTGAGTTTTGTTTCTAATGTGAATTCATTTGCATGCAGGTTCCAGCAGAAAAGGATGTTATTGTACTATGCCTACCTCCCTGAAAATGAAAAGCCTTTTAGAATGTAGGGTTTTCCCCACGAGAAAGTATTTATACATTGTAATCAAATAACTTCTAGATAGGTTCTCTCTCTCTTATTTGTTTATTTGTTTATTTATCTTTTTGTTTGTTGTGTTTTTTTGTGTTTTTTTTTTTAATTAACCAAGCAGACTGGGCTCTTCAAACTACAAAGTAACTCTCCAAAATTCTCCCTCTGGCTCTCTATTCATTCAAAGTGCTCACTGTTCTTTTTAAAACGCAAGCCCTCAAAACTCATTCAGGATTCCAGTTCCAATTCCATATAAAAAAATTTAAATGACCTCTATAGTGGTTCATTTCCTATTCAAATGACCTTTTTTTGCCAAATCATTACAGTGGGAAACTATGTTGAGTCATTTTCCACTGTGACCCTGAAATCTTCTCAGAATCACTGTTTTCCTGAAGACAACTCCTCTTCCTACAGAGCAACAGACAGTAGGTTTTCTGCTCCTAAATAGACAATCTGGCTTTTTGCAGTGTTAAAATATAACTTTCTCTGCATAGACATAAATTAATCAAACAGTCCATGGGGTACTGCAAGATCACCCTGACTTAAATTAATTATTTACTTCTTCTCCCATTTTTTTATTATCCACAAATATTATTAAATACATTTAGTACCACTTATTTATTAAAATAATGAGGAAAATATTGAATAGCATTAGACTTCCACTAGCTTACTGATAGCATTATTATCAAGCCCCATGCAAGGTAAGCTCCATTCATGATGATTCCCTACTGACAACTAAGTTTTTGTGTTCCAAGTTGATCACCCAGAGCAGCACATGCCTTGCTGGTACTGTACAGGGTTCATTCTTGAATCAGAATATTTTTTTTACTACCAATTCAACTGCCTTTAAATGGATCTGTATATATTACTTCTATAAATTAGTAAACATATACATTTCAGTCAGACTTCTTTGACTAGACTGATTTTCTGTAAATCTACTTTGACTGGCATTCATTATATTTCCATTCTTTAATTCTATTTTTTTTTAATAAATCCTTGATAATTTTCCATTATATCATCATGGATTGATGCCAGGCTAACAGATCTGATGCGATCCACCCTAGAGTGCTGAGAGAGCTGGCAGGGGAGCTCGCTAAGCTTCTCTCCATAATTTATCAACAATCCTGGTCAACAGGGGAGATCCCAGATGACTATAGGCTCGCTAATGTGATGCCCATGTATAAGAAGGGCTGGAAGGAGGATCTGGGGAACAGGCCTGTTAGTCTGATCTTGGTACCAGGAAAGATCATGGAGAGGCTCATCTTGAGTGAGCTCACATGGCAAGTGCAGGGTAGCCAGGGGATCAGGGCCAGCCAGCATGGGTTAGTGAAAGGAAGGTCTTGCTTGACCAACCTGATCCTTTTCTATGACCACGTGACCCACCTTTTGGATAAGGGGAAGGCTGTGGACATTGTCTACCTGGATGTTGGTAAGGCCTTTGACACCATCTCCCACAGCATTCTCCTGGAGAAGCTGGCAAATCATGGCATAGGCAAGTGAATTCTTCACTCGGTAAAAAACTGGCTGGATGGCCAGGCCCAGGGAGTTGTGGTAAATGGGGTCAAAACTAGTTGGTGGCCAGTCACCAATGGTGTCCCTCAGGGCTCAGTGTTCAGGTCAGTTTTGTTCAATATCTTCATCAATGATCTGGATGAGGGGCTTGAGTGCACCCTCCATAAGTTTGCAGATGACACCAAACTGGGTGGGAGTGTTTATCTGCTTGAGGGTAGGAAGGTTCTACAGAGGGACCTGGACAGGCTGAATTGATGGGCCGAGGCCAAGTGTATGAGGTTCAATCAGGCCAAGTGACAGGTCCTGCATTTCGGTCACAACAACCCCAGGAAATGTTACAGGCTTATGTATAATGTACAAAGTCTGTAAGTGTCAAAAGAAGGAATAAAAGTAGGCTTAGAGTCTACTTACCATATTTCTGATTTTTCCTAATTTAGACCAAAATTTGGCAATTGTATTCATAATCAGTGATGCTGGTTAAATAACATTTCTAATTATAAAAAACCCAATAACGAACTAAGAAATATTTTCTCCCTGTGTGCTTCTAGCTGTCAATTACACCTGCCATTTTTTCACGGTGACCATGGCAACAAACTTGTATATCCATAAAATTTCTATACCTCAAAACCACAATATAATACCTTTTGTAAATGCAGCATCTCTGTAAAAAAAAACAACCCAGTAAATTCTGTTGTGTTTCAATCACAGCTCACTTTGGGCTCAATAAAACTTGAATGCCTGCATTATTTCTGATGAAAGTAAAAAGACCTTGTTAAGCTGATTTCCTTTGACAAAAAGGTGACACACTACTGTGTGGATGGTGTAAAATGGACTTAACGGTGTGTTTAGGTCACTTTGTGCAATGGAAGCCATCAACTTACTGTAAATGAAAACCAGATCAACAAGTTTTCAGAGTTCCTCTGAATGCTTCTGGGAAGGTGCAGCATCTTTTAATCACGCAAACACGAGAATGATGGTTGCAGAAAAGTATCTGAATTCCCAAAACGTGCCATATGATGATGTCAGATGCTACATTATTTCACAATTATATTTTCAATGTATATTAAACATCTACCACATAAATGTTTAGTTATTTTTAATGTAAATAGATTTATTCTCTTTATTTCCATAATTAGAACAAATAAAAAGATGCTTTTCTTTTAAACTAGTACGCAACATCTATAGCAATCTGAACACAATATTATTTGCTCTTCTTTTCAGACACAAAATCGATGGCATTAAGCAGGAACTAATCTTTCTGAATGGACACATGCATCCATTATTGGATCATTTCTCATGTGCAATGAAACATCTGCTTTAGTGTCAGTTTATTCTTTTAGTTGTTCCTTTAATTTCTTCTGTTTCTTCACTTGCAGTATCTAATATGAAACCACAAATTTACATCTGTCTGAATGAGAGAATTCAGGGCAAAATGCTTCAATCACTTTTAAATTGCTCATTTTATGCTACACTGAAGGTGATGTTTTTAGAAGAAAAGAAGGTTGCAACATTCTATCAAGTCCAAGCCTTTGCCTTAATTTATTTCTTTTCTTCCCTTTTTTTAAAGTGCAGTAGCCAATTGATCTGTCATATTGTGGTTTTCAAAGTGAACTGAGAATGCTCTGAAAGGAGGTTGCTGCTGAAGAGCTATTGGAAGACCTAGGGTAGGGAATTACATTTTTATTGTGGCTAACTTTCAATGACACTGAAGATGTCTCACTTGGATGATCATCAAACCCATGTTTTCTCTTCCACTTCAACAGACAAAGCTTCATTCATTTGATGTGGAGGCTCTGAAGAAACTAATTTTCTTTTTGAAATAAGTGTGAATTCTTTTTATCTTGTGATTTAACAACTCTGGACAATGCTTACATTTTGCTTCAGAAAAATCAGCTGTTTTCATAAATTCAGTCTTTCAAATCATCTTTTCCCACCAAGACTTTTAGTATTTCCTTTCTCAACCCAGTTTAATATAAATGACATTTAGTAATAACTACTTCTAAATTTCCTATTTATTGTATTAATAAAAAGTTTTCCCATTTACAAAAATTGCCATAAAAAAAACCACTTCTTAAATTTCATACTCTAAAGAATGAAAATAAGATGTCCTAATCATGTTCTCCAATGATTTATCTTCCATTAATTTCTAGCAGATCAAATCCATCCATGATTACATAATACTCTTACCTATTTTCTCCTTCATGATAGCTAACATTTAGGCTCATCCTTGTTCTCCTGTGACTAAGAATATCATACAGTCCCTGTAAGGCTTCCAGTTCTGTAACTGTGCTAATGCTTAGTATAAAGAAAAAGCATTTTATAGTTTTACAATGTGTATTTGACAAAGATTTCATGTACAAAAAGGGAGACAGGAATAAAATTAAATGAGACCTAACTGCTGGAAAAGCAGAATATTGGAGAGTTTGTTTTTTAGAAAAGAATCCTGATTTTTTCAAGTCTCTGGTGGTCTGCAACTAGTTTTCTATTAAACAGTTCAACCTACATTGGATTGGGACTTACCATCACGTTACTGGGCTATAAGAATAATGCTCCAAGTTCTTATTTTACAAGTAGAGTGGTTCTAAGGGCTTGTGATCTCCTTTGGTGAGCAGATGTTTTACACAGAAATTGCAATTCTCATTGTTCTCCCTTGGACTTATTCCACTTAACCCACCTACTCTGTGAAGTGCAATGCTAAATGCTAACCACAATAATCTAGGTGAGACCTTACTGATGCTCAGTACTATAGTTTCCTATATCTAATAGACTACATTTCTGGTTTTGCATCCAAGGAAGACTTGTGCTACCCCCAGATCCTATCCTAAAGGACTAGCCAGTTATTTCCTATTCCAAGCTGTTAAAGCTGCTTAATCCCACCTAAATATGAAAATTCTCATTTCTCCAGATTGAACTGCATCCAGTTTTCCAGATTGCTTCTCCAACTGGCCAAGACCATTTTGAATTTGAATTCTGTCCTCCAACTTGCTGTGACCAGCCTACTGCCATCTGTAAATGGAATAAATATACTCTGTATTCCATGCCCAAGCCACTACTGAAAATACGAAATAGCATGAGACACAGGAGAGATGCTTGTTCAACCCAGTTGATACATCCTTCCAATCTGACAGTGCTGATTACATTCACTATTTTGTTACTACTACTGCTGCTAACTATTGTCTAAGTATGCTTTCTAAATAATTCTGCTTTAATCTTACTATCATGATGTTCATATGAAGTCTTCCTGCTTTGCTTATAAAAATGTGGTATACTGGTATGTCATGTAAAGAGGGTCAGAAACCCTTCTGAAGTCAAGATACACAACATCTATTACTGCTTTTCTGTTCACAGCCCTATTAGCCCAAAGCAAATGGAAAACAGATTAGTTTGATGTGGGCTGCTCTCAACAGATCCATTCTCTCTATTAGCCATTTCTTTGCTCTCTTCCAGATGTTGATATACAACTCATTTGGTTATTTGTTCATTATTTGTTCTATCATATTTTTAGGAATTGAAGTTAAATTGACTGATGAAAAATTCTTCAGCTTCTTCCTTTTTACGTTTTAGCACTTTTTCAATCACTTAGAGCCTTAGTAACCATTTCCAGGTTATCAGATGTCTGCTGACAGTTTTAAATAGTATTGGCCAGCACTCTAAATAAGCTAGAGTAAATTTTATTAGGCTGCAAGATCACACTCCTTTGTTTTTCATAATAATTGTATCAGCCACATGATTACAGTAGACTTCATTAGTGAACACTGGAACAAAAAAGGCTTTAAATGCTATGGCCTAAGACAACTTACATTACTAGTTTTCTCTCTCAACAGAGTATTGGATAGTTTCTTAGTCTTCCTCTTATTCCTTACAGAATTGAAGTAGAAACTTAGCATAATGTTCTTTACAAAAACATACTTTTTAAGCTAGTCACTTATAAGAGTTTTTTTTTTCCTCTTAATTATAACTTCTGTGCTTTGTTCTTTTTTATTTCTGTCCCCACATACTTATGCATTCCTTTATACTAATCCTAGTAATCTCACATAACTTTCATTTCCTGTATGACTCTTTCACGTGTTTGAGGTCAATGTATATGATTTAACCAGATGATTTCTGGCTATATACTGGCTATTCTTTCCTTGCATTGGGATCATTAAATTCTGAACAGCATGTTTTTAATCAGGAAGTGCTTAATTCCTTTAAACTTCTCTTCCATGACACATGATATTCCAGCACCTTGAGTTTGTTGAAGTCTACTTTCTTGAAATCCTCTTTTTCTACTTTTCTGTTTTCCCTCTTCTTTAAAATGATCATAGACACTTTTGTTTCATGTTTACACAAGTTCTCTTCCACTCTCATGTTCTCACCAACATCCTACTTAGCACAAGGCTACTGTAGGCTGCATTCTAACCTGTAGCTGCTTCCTCTACTTTCTGTACCAAGGCAGTCCCCCCAAAAATAATCAATGTTGCTTTCTCTCTCTGTAAGCTGTTATATTCCTTTCCAGATGAAGTCTACATAAATTCTTTTGCCTGTTTTTATGAAGTTCTGTGCTTTAGAGCATTTGGCTAATCTCTCAAAGAAAACAGAACCACCCCAAAACAGCGCCACCCCCACAAAAGAGCCAAAACTGAACTCAAGCCTTATGCAACAGATATTTCTGGCTTGAGATTTCAACAGAAATCTCCCTGATCTCACAACAGGTGCATGTATCCTCTTTCTTGACAAGCCACTGTGTGCCCTTACATTCATATTTTAGTCATATGAGCCATTCTAACAAGCCATAACTATGCCAGTTGAGATGGTGTTTTGTATCAAGAATTACAGCATTGCTGTTCCTATTTTCTGTTCCTGATACCTATGTTTGAAGAGACATTTCTAGATTTGAAAGGACAGCAACATCATTCAGGCTTCAAATTGCCTGCTTAGCCTGTCATCGTGGGAGAAAATTAACACCCATTCTCATGGAACTGTTTATATCAATATTTTTCAATGAAAATAAACAATTTTTCCTGATGTGAAATCACCACTAGGGAGTTTTCTGGTGACCCTCCATCTGAGGTGTGTTTTTTGGTGCTATATGCTCTGACAGGAAGGAATTGCATTCATAGTCCAGACTTAGTAGCATTTGCTATATACAGAACATAATAGTGAGGAATATTTGACCTCATAGCTGGAAAATAATTAGAAATCTCAAATTATTTTCTCACTTTGCTACTTCTGCGGGTATTGCGTTTCCTATGAAGAATGTGTACTTTCCACGTGCTTGAAATAAAGTACAGGTATAATCATAGTGAAGACAAGAGACTTACAGCATGAATCCACATTAACTGCTTGAAATAAACACTGGGATTAAAACCTTTTTTCTAGTGATGACACTACCCGGGTGAGGGAACTTTGGCAACTCATTTATCCCTTAATTTTTTGTTGCCCAGCTTATCCTAGTGATAACTTCATCCCTAAAATCACTAGAAGATTTAAAAGCTTACAGAAAATGCTGAAATGAGGCAACTTTTCTCTCATCTCTGAAAAGCATCCTGCTGCACTGAGAGCTCCAGCACACATCTGTCATCTGGAGGCCAAGCAGACCTTCCACGATTCCAGGAAATCAATTCCAAAGACTGTAGATTGTCAGTTGCTTGTACACTGGAGGCCATCCAGGCAGCAGATTAAATTCTATGAGAAAATTGTAGCAGGCTCTAGACTGCACGTAATGGAGACCCTCAATGACCTTTCCGAGGACTCGGGAAACATGCATTGAAATTACCAACAGGCCCTTTTGTAGCACCAAAAGTGCATACTGAACTTCTCTTACTCATCACACAGGGTCATTCACAACTAAGCTATTTCTGAACAAGAACAACAAACCAGAAAATGTAATCACCATCCTTTCTTCTTGCAGAAAATGTACAGGAATAGCAGAGCTGCATTACATGTTTGACAAGAAAAAAATAAATTTGGTACTTGTGAAAGCCTCAGTCTTTAGCAGTGTTTAATGGGGCTACTGTTCCTGACTTTTTCACCCCTGAGATTTCAGCGGAATACCCAGACCACTGGTCAAAATTATTGCTCATGCAAAAGGTGGATTTAGATGAGCAACAGTTTCAACTTTGTTGTTTTATTCAGACTCTTGTTGACTACCCCCTGGTTTTTTATTTCAATGTTTCTAGAGTATCCTGGAGATAGCCAGAGTTCAAACTGCTAAGGTGACTCTTTCAATGCTGTTCACTTGGGGGTTCAAGCTACAGCATGTAACTCTCTGTCATGAACAGGAATACCACATGTACACAAAGAACCAAACCCTTTTGAAAATAATGTTTTGCTATACTGGCAAAGGATAAACTATGTGAAATTCTGTTTATTACTTCTGGTCAACCTATAGCTTCAAAAACTGGGGAGTTACTCCTGCCTCTGGCTTCTATTTTCCTGTTGCCATCAGTGGCAAGCTAGGGTGGTCATTTTTCCTCACTCCATAATAGTATTCCTACTCTTTAGGAAAGCTGCATGGCTTAATGTATATTTGTACTTTTTGTTTTAGATCTAAATCTATTAGAAGAGATTTACAGGGAATTTTAAGCAGATGGAACAAATACATTTGTTGGTTTAGAGGGGAGCTGTGGGTTTTTTTTAATAGCCCCTTTACAACCACTATGACAGATAAACGTCTTTTTCCTTTGCTAAAAGATAATATGCAATCATATCACAATCTGCTCATAACTGAGAATTTTGTATTTATATCCAAAGCAGCCTTTACGTCATCAGACTGAGTTCTTAATCTGATGGCAATGCTCTACAAACTCTATAAGGCATATGAGATGGAAATGGTGAACAGTAGCTGCCCTTATCATTCTTATGTTTTTTTTGATTCTGCCACAGACTTCCTACATGACCTTGACCAAGTTTTCATATTTATTTCCTAACTCCACATGCGCTATTCTGGGGTAATAATTCCCCAGGTCAGAAGTGTCTGAGTATAAATTTATTGCTAAATGTCTTTTATGCAAAGAATTCTAAGTAATATGCTTTCTCAAAGAAAATTATTTTCAGCTAAAGAAGCAATTGCTCTATTGATTATAAACTAAGCTGGTTTATATTTTTAATTTTGCTTTATGAGAGATCTTGGTCTGATTCATCTGTACCTGATGCATCCATTTACCCATCAGTATTTTTCTGTCACTTATACTTGATAATTTTACACATATTTTGATCAGCTATATATAACTACTTCTAGTGCTAGGCACAGTAGAATTATAACTCCTGTGTTCTGGGGAGGAAAGATGGGGAGAAACATATGAAACAGAAATCCTTGCACAGACACAGCAAGCAAATCTAGGGCTGAATGAATGAAGAATGGAATGAAAGGCATATGAACATGAGGAGGGGACTTTCAAAGACTGTTTTAGCCACAGGCCGCTTCATGCATCCAAGCTGTAAAAAGCAAAGCAGGAATTTCTAGGATCGATTTCACCCCTTTGACTCATCCCCTTCCTTTGCCCATTTGCTCTCGTAAGACAAGTCCAGAGTGTGCAACAGGAAACCAAGCAAAAACAATACCAGAAAAAATGCATTTTAATTTTAGCCATACAGCTGCCTCTGAGTTCTTTAAATACACTCCCCTCTAAGTGCTTCCATACACCAAGCTATCCAAGTGCTCTAGACAGGCTGAGTCTCAACTACAAACTCATTCCACAACTAATCTCTGTCTGGCATTGTTACAGCAATCAAACCAAGTTGGTCAAATGCCCAGCTGGGGCAAACTGGGTCCTTATCCAGGCACCCTCTGTTATGTGGCTTGAAGTGATGAACTACAGTCTCCAAGTTACTTGGGCAGGGACAAGTTTTTGGATATGGATTAAAAACAACCTCTTTTTTTCTTATCCTCTCCCTCTGCACATTAATACACAGGGTAAGAAACTAAAAATATCTTTTGAAGTTGTGCCTGTGACACTGTGCCCTAGCATAATGTGACGGGTGACCTATTCTCCTTGTGCCAGGCTGCGTGTAGCCTTGCTGTCTAAAAAACTATCCGGGGAATTTAAGGACTGCCAAAAGAAAAATGGGAAATCTAACAGTTCAGTCACACACTCAGTTCTTCATCTTGGGTCGTTTTTTCTCCCTGGCTTTTGAAGGTGAAACATAAACTACTTCTGAATTCCAGAGGCTTTTTACTGCCATCATGTGGAGAATTTCCTAAAAATATTAAAAACTGTCTTCCCTGACTGGATATGATTTTTCCTGCCCTTGGCAAAACTGAAAAAAAAAGTAATTCAGTCTTACATCTACACAGGACTAGTCCTGGAGCCACAAATGCAGTAAACATCTCCTAAATATTCTACCATACTTAGTTTAGTTTGCTTTCACCCTACTGAAGCAGTGTATTTGCTGGCATAGCAGAGCTGGTCAAGAGTGTGACAGCCTGGGTATGCTTGTCATTTCTGATATTCCATTATAGGTTTCTTTCTCTGGTCTGCAGGAACATACGAACATTTAATACCAATGCTATTTCTTTGCATGCTGCAACGATACAAAGGAAAACAATATTGCAGCAGGGTATCACGAATCGAATTATATCAATTATCTTAGGATCAGAAATATATATTTTTCAGGCATTACTGTTCCCAATATGCAATCCTCCATTTTATCTGACCACCATAACAATCACACTTTAGAAATTTGATAAAAATATTAAAATTGTTCTGGAAGGTTAGGAATTTAGAGGGCTATGTTAATTTCAATAAAAGGAGAGTATTCCTACCTTCCATAAAATTCCAAGATTTCAAAAGTTTTAACCAAAACAAATAACTATTTTTCAATTTTAAAAAAGCAAAATGGAACATCACCAAATTCTATTTCTACAGTATCTCTTTTTAGTTTTTTATTGTACTGATTAGTGTTGCATTTACTACTGTAAAAGTCAAAATAAAATAGACAATTTTTCACTATACTTTTCCTCAAAATTGACACGTTTTCCTTAAAGGTTTTACTTTTGTTAAATCAACACAATCTGGAAGACAATTACTGTCAGATAATATCCAAGAAGCTGTTTATATCCTAAAGATACAGAAACAAGTGGCCTCATTTTCAAGAGTGGTGAGCCCCCAGTAGCTCCTCCTGAATTCAGCACAACAGAAATCAGCCTTGCATGTGGGTTAGGAATCCAGTTGGTATCTTCTGTCCATTCTGCTGTGTTACTTGGAATCATAACTGGTTTTTAGTGTCTCCCTTACCAGAGGTTTGCAAAATAGTAATGATGGACCTCAGTGAGGTCCATAAATGACTCCAAGACAAAAGCATGTTCTAATTGATACCGACGTCCTCTTGTACAACAAGACCTCGTTAGAAGAGCTGCTACCCTTGTTAAGTTTAGAAGGTTGGTCTGAAAATCTATAAAGTACTATCATCAAGGCACTGCCTTCTAGTGCCATAAAAATCTGCTCAGATTTGGCTACACTATACAAAGGCCACTGGAAAAATCAGCACTCAGCAGCTTTTTCTTGATCTGTTCCTGCAAGCCCTCACACTTCTTGTAGCCTCGGACACAAACTGTTCAGTGTTTCGCGAGGACAGTCTGTGCAGTGCAGACTTCTAAGTTAAAGGTAAAATGGATACTGCTACTGTCCCCAAGCATAGGGAAGCATATTTTGCCCTATGAACTAATAGCCAGTTCTATATTTGTATTTTAAATGGCTCTAGCAATCCTGAATGTTCCACAATCATATTATTAAGCAAAGCCTCAACCCCTATTAAGAGAACCCACATGTAATAGATGAATTCTGCCATCTAACATGACAAGCCTACAAGGAGAGTAACTGAGTCACAATGGCACCTGAGCTTCTCAGAAAGCCTATGTCCTGTCTACATCCTTGGCTCATCTATCTGTACTATGAGGCACAGCACATGGCTGTATCGATGTTACCACATCATATGATCTCTCTAATGACTAGTCTGTAGAAAATTTAATCCTCCTATGTGTAACTAATACGGCTAGTCTGTAATCCTCCATAGCAGAGGTCTGTACTGAAGGATCACAGTTCAAATCCTCTTCTGGATGAGGTACCTTTGTTATCCTTGCACATAACGTAATTAAATTTTGCCTTTTGGTTTTCTTGTAAGAATTAGTAACAGGCCAAGGAAATAACAGGCCAAAATCCTTATCAAAATAATAGTTTCACATATAGTCATGTCAAATATAGTTCCCACCACTTAGGAAAACACAGATTTGAGATGACCAGTGCAGCCTTAATTATGCTACATTGTACTTTTATATTATCAGGCTATCTTTAATTACCGACTGACATCCTCATTCTTTTCCACCAAGCAATGTGTCACTCAGTCAACTGGGTAAATTTAGGAGGAAATTCTTCACTACAAGGGTGGTGAGGAACTGGAATGGGTTGCCCAGGGCGGTTGTTGATGCCCCATCCCTGGAGGTTTTTAAGGCCAGGTTGGACAAGGTTTTGTGCAAGCTGATCTAGTGGTAGGGTTCCCTGCTCATGGCAGGGGGGTTGGAACTTGATGATTTTTAAGGTCACTTCCAACCTTAATGATTTTATGATTCTGTAAATGGTATTGGGAATAAATTATGTAGAGAATTAGGCTGTTGTTTGTAGTATCCCTAAATCATATTTGTTGCCCTTGGTATATAAGTAAGTTTGTTTTATAGTAGGATTTGGGACTACTTATTGTCATTTAATGAAAATTAGATAAAGTCCTTTTCATTCTGAAAAAAAAAAAAAAAAGTAAAAAAAAAATTCCTTGATTGGACCTGTATAATGTAATCCAAAGAGACACACGACACCCAGTGGTTGTTAGAAATAATGCAGGAACGCAAAAGCCATGTAGAACGTGAAGACGGATGCCCATTCTCATGTTCACAAAATAAGGATGCAACTAGAGAAATGAAGACACTGGACAAGTTACAATCCATATTAAAGAGTCAGGAGAGACGGTCTTAACAGACTCAACAGTTACGACGCAAAAAATCTTGCAAAGCAACCACCAATATCTGAAATACAAACCCAAAGAGAATTATAGAATAATCAAGGTTGGAAAAGACCTTCAAGATCATCAAGTCCGACCGTCTGCCCTGCAACCCCTAATCACTAAACTCTTTCCTGAAACACCACATCTACCTGGTTTTTTAACACCTCCAGGGATGGTGCCTCCACCACCTCCCTGGGCAGCCAGTTCCAATGCCTCACCACTCTTTCTGTGAAGAAATATTTCCTAATATTCACTCTGAACCTCCCCTGGTGCAACCTGACCCCATTTGCTCTTGTCCTATCACTAGTCACTAGGGAGAAGAGGCCAACACTCACCTCACTACAACCTCCTCTCAGGTAGTTGTAGAGAGCAATGTGGTCTCCCCTCAGCCTCCACTTCTCCAGGCTGAACAGTCCCAGCTCCCTTAACCCTCCTCATAAGACCTCTCCTCCAGACCCCTGATCAGCCTAGATGTCCTTCTCTGCACCCTCTCCAGCACCTCAATGTCCTTCTTATACTGTGGCACCCAAAACTGCACACAGTACTAGAGGTGCAGTCTCACCAAGGCCAACTACAGGGGCAGGATCACCTCCTTGGTCCTGCTGGTCACACTATTCCTGATGCAGGCTGGGATGGTGTTGGCCTTCTTGGCCACCTGGGCAGACTGCTGGCTCATGTTCAGCTGGCTGTCAATCAAGACCCCCAGGTCCCTCCCTACTGGGCAGCTCTCCAGCCACTCCTCCCAAGCCTGTAGCACTGCTGGGGGTTGTTGTGGCCAAAGTGCAGTACCCAACATTTGGCCTTACCGAAACTCATACAATTGGCGTTGGCTCATCAATCAAGCCTGTCCAGATCCCTCTGCAGAGCCTTCCTGTCCTCAAGTAGATTGACAACAAGCAGAAACAGAGGAATAATATTGGCCCACTATTAAACAGGAGAGGTGAACTTGTTGCCAACAATGCTGAAAAGGCAGAGGTCCTCAATACCTTCCTCATCTCTGTCTTTACCAGTGATGTTGGGTCCCAGGCAATAGGAACAAAAGTCCAGCTTGATGCAGACACCAACCCACCATAAGGGAAGGAAGAGATTATGTGTCAACTATGACAGGATCTTGACTTGTACAAATTGATGAGTTTGGATGCCATCTACCCTAGGGTGCTGCGGGAGCTGGCAGATGTTCTTGCAAAGCCATTCTCCATAAATCTTTGAGAAGTTATGGAGCTGAGGAGATCAGGAGACATCCCTGAGAACTGGAGGAAGGCTAATGTCACCCCCATCTATAAGAAGGGTTCAAAGGAAGACCCAGGTAATTACAGACCCATTAGTCTCATTTCAGTCCCTCGGAAAGTCATGGAGCAAATCTTCCTGGGCACTGTCACAAGTCAATTAAAGCACGTGTTTGGGAAAAGCCAACATGGATTTACCAGGGGCAAATCCTGCTTGACAAACATTATCACCTTCTACAACAAAGTAAGCTACTAGGTTGATGCAGGGCAAGTGGTGGACATAATCTTCTCCAAGGCTTTTTATACAGCCCCCCACAGACTCCTCCTGGAGAAACTGACTCATTACAGCCTTGGCAAGTGGTCTGCAGTGGGTGGGGAACCGGCTTACTGGCCATACCCAGAGGGTGATAGTAAGTAGTTCCTTGAACTGACAACTGGTCACAAGTGGGGTCCTCCAGGGATTGATATTGGGCCCAATGCTGTTTAACATCTTCATAAGTGACCTGGATGTTGGGATCAAGAGCACCCTGATGAATTTTGCTGACAACCCTAAGATGAGTGGAGAGGATGACACTCCAGAAGGGAGAGCCAGCCTCCAGGATAACCTGTACAGACTGAAGGAGTGGGCTAACAGAAACCTTATGAAGTTCAATAGAGAGACAATACCATGAGGAGATTTCCCTGATGGCAACACACTGATTAAATAAAGCTATCCTTCTATACTCTGTAGCTTTCCACACACTGGAGGCTATATTGAAAACAGACCAAGATGACTGAGCAGAAGAAGTGAGGGAGTACAAAAGCAAGGGCATGCTGCCCTCCAGAGTGCTCTAGACTACCAAAATTGTATGATGCTGCCAAGATCAAAAGTAGTCACTGGTGCTGCTCTTACGCAGTTTCCCCAAACCCTCAGTTGGCACAAAAGTCTAGGAGTTGCAGCAGGATATTAAGCCTGTTTTTGTTCTCCTCCAACATAAAAGAGTACAGAAGAGTGTGAAGAGGGTCAAAGGTGCTTTATTCTTGATATGCCATTTTTGCTAATAATGTTTTGTTAATTGATCATGATTCTGCCTTCCCTTACCTGGAGACATTTATGGCAAAGATGAAGTTTCAGATGGATATAAGAATCTGAAAGATACATAGTTTGAAAAGAAAGCATAGCTAGATAAACTTGGAATGTAGAAGAAAAATGAGCCATTCCCAAAATCTCTTCCTTAGAGAAAAAACCTGTTAACTGTCGGTTGAAATTCTATAAACTGTGATAGACTTCAGGTCAGAGCAGGTGACCACACAGTATCACTTTCAACTTTCATACTCTGATATTTATTAAATAATATATCAATCATTAAAAAAACCCACACATGGGATGTCTTTTCAAACAGATTTGGAGATTTAAGATTTTTTAATGTCCAAATAACACAGGTAACGCAAATATAAAAGGAAACAGGTTTGAGATTTAGTGCCCCTCTGCTGAAAGGTGAAGCAAATGCTTTATCCACGTGACTACATTCTTTGGTTGAGACCAATGAAAACTTAGAGGCATCATTTGAACAATAATTTTCTATTAATGCATTAAAATTACAGAAATTAATAATAGAAGGAATAAAGATATCTATACGAAAATATCATAAAAGTTAGACCTGGTTCAATAAAGGGAGATGAATAAAGCAGATGAATATTTGCAGACTACCTTTATGCAGTACCTACTAAATTGTATTTTGTCTGTGATAGCAAAATAAATCAGTGAGCATATGAAGAAAAGAGATTGAGTACACGGTGTTTTCAGAGACCTCACCTCTCCAGTTCAGACAATGTATTACGAAACCACATAATTCTTCTGACCTGGCTATACTTTACTTCCGAAGTTTGCCAAACATTTATTCCACCACTGTGCTGGGACAAAACGTTCTTTGTTCCGTAACCATTTATTAAGTCCATTTCTCAACACCTGTATTAATTGCTCAGTAACTACACAAGACCTATTATTTAACTACCTCATTGGATAAATACTTGCTTTTGTCCTTCTTAAGCCATGAAAGATGATTTATGCATCTTTTCCTGGAAGAAGAGATCTGACACTTTTTGAAAATGTAAGTGTTGAAACACCTAAACTGAGTAAACATGCAGTGACACTTCACCCATATTCCTTTCACTTTTCTCCTGTTGCATGACCAGAATAAACAGGGAAGTGAACAAAAAGCTAATATTCATTTGCCAAAATGCTCACCTTTAGGATAAACAAACCACAGTACAACATATGAAAAACATCCTGTTGCCACTGACTGTCATCACTGAAAGCACACATTAAACGAGACCTTGTATCAATGAAGAATCAAATGAAAAAAGATTGAGATGCTATGAAAGGAAAAGGGAGAGAAGGAACAATTACAGATGTATTATTACAATATACAGTAGTATTAGGAGAAAGGCATATTTTGGAGCAGGGAGAATTCAGGCGATAATGCTCAATATAAACCTAAGGTTCAATTCAAGTCAATTCAAGTGATAAAATTTTGTTTATATTTAACTAAGGTTTACCTGGACTATGCAAAATAACTCCTCTACTAAACAGTACAGTGTTTCAGTTCTCCTACCTGCTGCCCCTTGGACTGAAGGCCTGGTATCACACATTCCAAATCTGTTCTGAATCGCCTGAACTGAACAGCAGGTTGTCTGTCCCGAATAGACTGTTCATTCTCTGATGAGCTGCTTATAGTGAGCACCTACACATACTCCATATCCTGAGAAATCTGGTCTCTGTGGAGAACAGCAAGGATTGTTTCTGGGGATAAGGCAACCAGGACCATGCCTGAGCAAATATCATGATGCAACAGCATTCTTAGCATGCTTTTCCTCAGAACCCAAATGTCCAAATCCACAGTTTAGTAACACCTCATCATACTGTCTAGATTTAACTCTGAGCCAACTCTGGTATTTAAATACTCAAAAATACCTCCTAGGAATATGTGTCACTAGCATTCTCTCACAGCACTTGGGATTAGTAGTACTGGAATCAGCTCTGTATCACATTTTCAAAATGACAGTGGGATTTCACATAATCCCAGACACTTTTCTGTTACATTTGATAGGTTGTTCACGAGATTACACTGAGATGAAAGGTCCTTTTTCTTTTTCACTCAGGAATTTATTAGATTATGTTGATCTTCGTAATCAGCATGTTTCAGGTTCTGTTACAAGACTATGATAACAATGAAAGTGTTTTTTTCATCCATTTCTTTTCAAGGAATTCATTGTGTCTTTGCTTAGCCCTTCCATGCAGCCATTTCGGTTTAATGAAAGTGCAAAATATTCTGACTTGCAGGTGCTGGTAGTGTTTACACAGTTCTCAGAATAGCTATTCTACTTGTATTCATCGAACCAGAGGATTCACTTCCTCCTATTCATTTGCCTTTCATTTAGATGCAGTTCATGGAAAGCAATTCCACATTTCACTATGTCTCATTTACCAAACATGTAGAGTAACAATATATTTTACTCATGACAGCTCCCTCTTTTGCCATGTTTTCCCTCTTTGAGGCAAGTCCTAAGCTTTTGGAGCTCTTTGGTGCTGCTTTCCTAATTTATAAGTGGCTGTCAGTGTCTATGTTTTTGCTGTCACCTCTCACTCCTGGAGCCAGAGAGGCTCTACAAAGCCCAAACTCTGTGCAGAGATGAGCTGTGCTGTTCCACACAGCACCTGGGAACTCCAGCAGCACTCCAGACTCGGCTCTGACCACTCTCTCTGCTCTGCCGCTCCTCAGAAGTTCAGGCCCCCTCGCACATTTGCCCAGCCAGGTGGGGCAAAGCCAACAGAAGGCATCACACCGGTTCTCCACGAGGATGCTCGTTCCGCCGTGTCCCCGACAGCCGCGCTGGGACGGCTCTCCAGAAGCCCTTGACAACCAACATGGCGCCGGGCCCTTCTCCCTCACAGACGCCGCC